>NW_009189660.1:35086-70955 GCF_000690835.1 Fulmarus glacialis
CAGCTTTTAGAGATCCACCACGAAAATTAAGGAAGGCCATTAACCCCAGCAGTTACACCAGGCAATCCCATCCCACTTGGTAGAGACACAAGGAGCTGAGGACGTTACGCACTGCAACAACATATGACTGCACAGAAGCCTTCCTGATCCTGTGACTTAGGTAATGGGGAAGAAGGCCCATCTCCTTCAAGCACACATCTGGATTGCATTTGCGTAATTTCCAGCTCTGCTTCCCCAGATGGACAGATGCCTGAAACCAGCAGTGGGGTCGTCTGCTGGCGCAAGTGCCATAGTCAGCTGACTGCGAAAAATGAGCCAGAAGGCTGTAAAAGGCACATTTTGCCCTGAATAGCAACGGTAGCTTCCCTGAAATTATTTTTGATGGGACGTTAAAAAAACCACTCATACAGCTTCTAAGCTCAAAGTAAGGCACAGAGCATTCAAAACCAATCAGTAATCATGGCAGACAACTGAATGATGGCAATCTACCAACAGTGAAATTAAATTTTAACTTTCCACACAAATCCTTTCAGGCTGCATATTTATATATTTAGTAATAAAAACCATATTCATGACCATCGTCAGCTGTAAAAGTTCTATACTAATAACAACACCACTAATGGAAACTGAAACTGGAACAACATTGCCTGGATCAGTAGCTTCATCGCAATGACCTTTCTAAAATGATTCTGATTTTTTTTCAAAAGACACTAGATTAAACTCCAGAAGAGTCCTACAGACAGACTGGGGATGTACCTGATAGAAAAAACATCCACACTCAGATTTGAAATTTTAAATCAAAGTGGTTACCATGATGATGCATTATGACCCCTAATTAGTATAGTTTTCTGGCAGCATATCTTTTTTTTAAGGGCTCAAAGTGTGACTGACAAAATATTTTTATATTCAACTACAACTTTCAATTACAGATTGAATTAGTCTCAAGGAGAGATATTTCTTTCCAACTAAAAGGAAAAAATAGCTTTAGCATTGGCAGAACGGACATATTGCTAGACTCCTTTATTTCTTTCATGTAGAACTGATTCTGCATCAGTCAGAAGCTTTACTAAACACAAGCAATCCACGCTCTCACTTTTGATATCATCTTCCACAGATACATTGTGACTGAACATTATGAAAAGCCCAAGAACCTGCTGACTGAGGCTTAATCTTGCAAAGATTATATTAAACTGAAGAATACCTATCAATGAGCTAAAATGGTACTATTTTAAGGGAAAAAATGTAGAGAAAGATCTTGATAGTCATTTATTCTCTCTCAGCCATGCAAGAAAGTTCATGACTCATGACAAGGGATGAAGGATGATGTATTTTAAAACGAAAACGTGAAACTAAATTACACCTTTAATTGGGAATTCAGTTTTTCCCCATCAACTCCAAATATCAGAATACACGCTTACCTACCATTTACCACTGAAGACTGACAAGAGGTCCTTTAGGAGGTGCAAACAGGGGAGCTTCGTCAAGTCAGGTTTTTTTTCTTAACGAATTATTTAACTTTGTCTTCACAGGTTGAGAAGTAGTATCTGCATTCTGTCAATGTCTGGTATCTCATCCCCAAAAATGTGTTGCTGTGGCAGATCGGGCTCTACATGCACTACAAGTCTTGAATTTTATACCAAATCCCCTTCAACTGGGGACCACAATTTTTACGATTGCCAGAACACACTTGTTGCAATTCTGCCTGCTTATGTTTTTGTAACTGGCTTTCTGTGATTTGGTTTCTGGTAATAACTATGACAAAGATGTTGATAATCTCAGATTGCACAGTACTTTTCCCCAAATGTAAAAAAAAAACAGTGTGGAAAACAGTAAAAAAATTTTAAAACCAACTTGTAACACAAAACCTGAGCTGAGGAGGAACTCTGTGTTAAGAGGAGGTATGAAACTTGTAGGTGCTCCCAAAAAGCCTAATGAGCTGGGTTAATGGGAAGCATTTAAGCACACTTAAATCCAGAGTTCAACACCATAGCATTGTGTCTCCAGATGAAGAGTTCACAGACGTGAACCTCAAATAAACCTCTTTAAAATGCAAATCTCTGTGAAAGGAATTGCCCCTAATACCTTTCCTTTGTCCACAGGGCTCAGCCAGGGCCATCAGCACCAACCTGGATGTGGTTTTGAATGACATCTGGACCATCAGCAGGGAAACGGGGCAGGATTCAATGAGTGATGTCTAAATCTCCCAAGCTATGTCATAGAGTGAGAACTTGGCATATATGGAGCTCAGCAATGGATAAACACGTATAGCTGGCTGGGTCTCGTCATGGAGTTGCCTTCTTGAGTTTTGGTGCTGAACTGCCAATCCAGCTCTGGCTTTGCTATCTAATACACTTGTTCAGAAGTGTACTTAGGTAAATAAATACAGAGTAGGATAAAATATCCCGTGTCTGTGTCAATTCATTTCTCTCCCAATGAAGAAACAACCCATGCATGGAGCTGCCCTGTCATGGCTGTGTATCACTATTGTATAAAAGCGTAATCGACACTGTATTTTAACCAAATTGGAGGCAATTAGTTCCCCTCGCTCCTCAAGAATCCGAGCTGCAGATGTTCTGTCTCCCCTGCCAGAGCGAGGGACTTTAAAACTATCATAAACAAACACGGCTAATTTAAAAGAATCATTTCAGCTTGAAAGGGACACATGTCTCTTTTTTATGCTTGCGTAAATCAAAATTGGCTCGATCGATTTTGCTAAAAGTTTCCACAAAGACGCGACGGGTATGCTACGACGAGACAAGAGGGATTTCAACTCAGCCAAAAAAAGAGAACTCGGGAGTCCCACCCTCAGCAGGGAACTTTCTCCTAAACATATCCTGCTCTCATTTTTACCAGTCTAACTCCATGCAAATGATGCCAGGAGCTGGTCTTCCACTGTTCACGGGTGCAAGGACTGAGACCAAAGCAACCACAGGTTTGGGATGAGATAGCTCAGCAAACCCTGGGGAGACTTGCAGTTTACGAACACCACGTTCAGACAGAAATAAAACTTTTTATGCTGCCCTTTGTTATTAAGCAGAAGCTCTAAATGGGCCTCGTCACTTCACTTGAAGTAAAAAATTAAAAACGAAAAGGATCCGTACTTACAAAATGTTTATGCTCTTCTTATATTTGCTATGCACACCAGAATGCTAATCATAACAACTCTAAGCAACCCTGCAGAGCATTAGCACGCTCCTTGTTATATGGCTTTGTTAGGTAGGAGTGAAAGGGTGAATAATAATATTCACAGCTTCCCTGCAGTCACGAATGTAAATATTTTTTTAAAGTGCTTACAAGACAAACCTACAGTAAATTTGAAAAATGTCCCCCATATTTTAACTAAATCCTCCTCTTTAACCTAACAAACCTAACCTTACAACATGGCAGTTAAGTGATTCATTCATTTTATTTCAAAATCTCAGTTCTCTCTTCATTTAAGAACCAGTGACCAGCTGACAAACAGGATGGATAATATGGTCTCTCCAGAAACATTTTTTCTGTGATTTAGAGTGATTAAATCTAACACATGCTTCTGCTGAGCCCTCAGCCAACGTTTGGAAAGCAGTGGGTAAAGAAGTCTCAGGCCAGTTCTCAATCTCATTACGATGGAGAAAACTGAAGTTCTAGGGTATTTATCAACCTGTTCCTCAAAAAAAGAGAAAAGATAGTCCAGCTATTCTTGGTACAAGATCACTGACTCTAAATACATTCCCAAGAGCAATAAAAATGAATGAAGTTACTTGCTACAGCCATAGAAAGCAGGACAAGAAGCAATGGTCTGCAGTGGAAGGAGAATCAGGCTCTAGACGCCATTCAGTGGAAGAGCAATCGAGGAGGTGAGCCTGTCAAATTGCAATTTAAGTCAGATCCTTCCTGCCTATCTGCAGATTCCTCTGCAACATTGCAGGGATGCATTTGATATTGATATCATTTTAATGCTCTATAGCATGCTCTTAAGTAGTTGCTATTTTTCACCTAAGAGGTGAAGAGGATGAGAATGGTTGTGTTTTGGGATTTCCGCATTATTATTTTGGTAGTTTATCTACAGCTAGCGTCTGGAGTTATATTTTACAAATGTTTGGTGGGAAGAAAACCCCTTCATGTACCATCAAAGTGCATGAACACAACATAATTATTGTCACACACGGGCACCGATATGAGTCACTCCTCCTTACACGCTCCTTTACAGCATGATTTATAATATAATATTCCTTGTGATTCTATGTCCCTAGCAAAAAAAATTAAATAGAACATATCAAAGAGGTTCTCCACATATCTCAACCTCAGGAATGCAGCTTTTCTAGTCGTAAAGACTGGAGAGCAAGCATCCGTGTTAACGCAGCTAATTAAAGTGTAAGAAAAACCTCTTTTATATCTGACTCGCGAAGTTGATAACATGTAAGTTATAACTTGCATAAGACATGATAAACTCTGTCCTTCACAGAAAGAAATGCACTTCTAACATGACTTACTGTAAACAGATCTCAGGGTATAGCAGCTTCTAATCAGAGGCAGCTCCGTAATGGACTTGTTGAGCGGTGACATTTCCTACAACACTTGGCACACATTGAATAATGATGCTGTTGTGGTTAAACCAGATAAGGTTCAATACTAATACAGGGAACAAAGTGTGGGGATTTTGACTGCATTAAGCCAAAATTTACAAACATGAACCTGAAATGTTTGACAGACACGGGAAAAAGAGCCACCAGGAGAACACTGCGTTAAGTTGGGGAAAAGATCTTGGGCTTTGAGCTTTATTTTTGCTTGTTTGCGCAGCATAAGAGGGAAAACTCACTTCAACATCACCTTTGAAGAAAATGAAGAAAATGCAGAAAAGCCAGTTAAAAAAGAAAAGAGTCAAGGGTTACAACTAATGTCCAAGAGGCCCGTTCGTATCGGACACAAAGATGGAAGGATTAGTGTACAATAGCTTGGCTCCCTCCAGCTCACGGGGCTCTACCCCCTGGCGAGGAGCTGACATGAGAGGATAAGACAACTCCATTAGGAACCCGTATCACTTCTCCGCAGCCTTCCCCACAAGCAGATGGAGCAGCTATTTAGCCAAATGCACCGTGACTCCTGGTTTATACATGAGCATCTGGGATGTTTCCTAACGCGGGGCGATGTACAATGTACTCCGATTTATCAACTGTCCCACGTGCAATTAAAGATTCGGATAAATAATTTGGCGGTAAAGGCCTCTCGGCTGAACTGAAAAGCAGCAAGGCGTGAGGGGTCAAGTGTTTCCGCAGGATTTATATTTACCAAACAGAGCTGCCTGCAAAGGAATGTCTCCGTTGAGCTGCGGCAGAATTAGGTCCGGGCAGGAGGACTGAGCTGAAGGCGCTAGCTGGATAGCTAGCAATTTCTTCGTTTCAACTGAAACGAATTTGAATGTAATGTTAGAGTTATTAAAACAACCCTCTTTATTGCCCTAAGAAACAAAATATATATGTAGTTAGAGCTACATAATTTCCTGCTAATACACATTTTGATCTGAGGATAATGTGCAGTATCACCATTTTTCTGTGAATTCTACAAAAGGACTCTAATACCTTAGAACCATTTAATCAACATCCTATGCAGGCAGTGAATAGATAATTGAAATATAAGTACTGTCATCCATATCCCCTTTGGGAAAGTGACACAGTAAGCATTATATCATTCCATTAGTCCATCCTTTGATGTGGGTTTTATTCTCATTAAACTATGTTTTAGCCTCAAGGTCCCCCCCCCCACCTCTCCGTGACGTGGCCATGCCAGGAAAAAAATAAAAAATACCCCGCTGTTCAAAAGGCAAGGACTACATTTTTACAAGCAATTGTACATGTCAAAAATATAAAGCTGCCTTTTTAATTTCTTGTTTACCAAATACAGTCAATGACAGCTCCTGGAAAACAGAGGGTGGAAAAAAAAAAGAAGCCAGGAGGGTGGTGGTGGGGAAGGAATGCATTTACTTGTTTTCAAATAATAAAGCCTGAATACAAGCAGGATAAAAAATGCTTGAAAAGGCTGCCGTGGTGGTGTCTGCTTTGAATTGTGCCCTGTTTAAACAAGAGGAAAGCCTCCCACTGAAAAAAGAAACATTTTTATCATTCAAAAAGATCTCAGGGCAGTCCCTTTAAAATGAGGTATTTTCTAAACAAAATACTGGAATGTTTCCCTGCAGGGAACGAGCATCTGATCTCTTAAAAATGATTATTCTTGAAGAACTGTAGATTTATGGAGGTTTTGTTTTATTTGTTTTAACCTAAGTAGAACGAAACCTGTCTGAAATGACCACCCAAGGGAGCAGACCAATCAGCTAAGTAGAGGCTGATCTTTAAATGGGAACCAAAGTTGTACTGAAACCCTTGGGGAGGTTTTAAACTGCTGGCTTAAAACAGGGCTGGCTAAACGCTTAATGCAGGCTTCAGCATAAGCTGAGGACATGGATTTCCTCTCACTTACATCAGTGCAGCTCCACTAACATCAGTAGAAACATTCCTGATTTACATTAGTGTTAGCAAGCAAAGAATCAAGCTAATTACACAGAGTTATCAACAGTGATTACAGGAGGATTTTTTTTTTTTTAAAATGCACACATTTTTTCAGCAT
This sequence comes from Fulmarus glacialis, assembly GCF_000690835.1. Taxonomy (NCBI): domain Eukaryota; kingdom Metazoa; phylum Chordata; class Aves; order Procellariiformes; family Procellariidae; genus Fulmarus; species Fulmarus glacialis. Next base: position 41,687 of record NW_009189660.1, read on the forward strand.
GGGCTGGTTCTGTTACACTTTGTAGTAGTAGGTCTACTACAGGCAACTGAGTGGAAAACTCAGCTTTACATAGAACTAGTCTTGAGTCTCAATATGTTTTTGAATAAATAGGGAAAGTCTGACGTGTTGCAATTTTCTACCAGTTTATGAATGTCCAACTTACATATTTGCAATTATAACTACAATTCATAAATACAAGGCACCAGTGAGAAATATTGCTAGCTTAGGAGCCCTTTTTGGTCTGATTCTTCAAGAGTTTGGCTTATAGTTCAAATCGACCAAAGTCACCACTCCACTCAGAAACGTCAACTAGTAGGAAAAGCATTACTGTCTCCATTAATTGCAATAACCATCAACCCTGGCCCTAAGAAGCGGGAAGCTCATACACAGAACACAGCTCCTTGTGCATTGCTAAGTGAGGAGGTTAATGGGATTCTAGGAAAAAATATTTACTAAACAACACAAAGATTTATTTCTTTGGAAGCATCCAAGGCATTATCTGTGTTGTGCCGCCTTCTGCCAAGTTAGTAGACTTCCACTTCTTAAATGTGCAAGGAAAAGCAAGCTTGAGAGTGCAAATATTCTGCTTAAGGAGAATATAAAAATAAATTCCATGGCATATTATTCCCATATTGAAGGTTTTTAAGGTAAGACTGGATAAAGCCTGGAGCAACCTGGTCTGCCTTCAGAGCTGACCCTGCTGTGAGCAGGAGATTGGACTACAGCTCTCCTGAGGTCCCGTCCAGCCTGAACCATCCTCTGATGCTGCCTGTGCAAAGATTCATGGCCCGGGTGTCACAAAACCTGGAGGTAAAGCAAGGGAGAAATCCCAGCCCCATTCCCAGGCGGACACTGCAGCCCCTGCTAAGACCAAAGCCAAAGGCTTTGTACAGAGAATAGTTGCAAATTGCAAAATACTGCAGAAGCAGAACTGAAAGGTGTCTACATGGTCATGAATTAGTTATTTAGAACATGCTGTTTGATGACTTATTTTTTCTAAGATGAAAAACTATTCCTATACAACTATTAAGTTTTTTATGAGTGCTTAGCACAGCAGATCCAGCAGTACTGCAAGTTCATAAAAACAGCTGCTTTTTAGCAAGAGTGTATGCAGTTCTGTGTAGAAGGGCAATCAAAACTGTCACTTTGTACAATATAATGGAGCAGGACACTTGTCATCCTAGAGGCTAAGCTCACTCAGCTACTGCAGGTAATACTAGAGATTTATTTAAATTAATCTGCAGGAAAATTAAATCCATTACCTTAAAAAGCAAGGGAATAAATCATATCCAACAGGAAACCAGAAAAAGCTGCTGCCATTTCAGTCGAATCTCAGGTTGTGTGAGCACATGAAATTTTTCCTCGTCAATGACATAAAAACAATTCATAGCAGGAAAAATAATATCAGCTGTTGTTATAATGCAAAACGCAAATACGCTTAATGAGTTTAACACTGCAGCTGAAGTATGAAGAACATCTCAAGCTGTTTGTATTTCCAAACAAGACTTGAGGGGTCAGAGGAGGGAGGAGGACATGTGGGCAGGCTGGAATGATGGATGGCGTTTAGTGGCATGCTGTGTTTGGGTCTACTCTTGTTATTTTTGCAACAGGATGTCTCTGATTACTCTCTGAATAGAGAATAAGGATGGTTACGTCTCATTGCTCAAAGCGAACATTTTTTTCAGAGCCTTACAAATTAAATAGGACATCTTAAAGCAAGCAGTCAATGAACTATCAGGTGCTATTTGTCACAAATCTAGCAGCAGTGTCAGAAGATTCCCTGGGGGCATCAGCAGTGGGTTTGGGGCTGGCAAATAAGGTATATGTACTCTTGTCCTATGTAGAGCAGACCCCAGCTCTGCAGAGTCCTTCTGTGGCATTGCCTGTACGGTTTGGTCCAGGCCACATGATATAAAATACATACAGCAGGGGCACACTAAGCCCTAAACCATTTCAGCTATAAAGTTGGTGCAATATAGAGAGGACTTCACAAAGGATGGAGGTCAATTGCTTTTCCAAATCCCATCCTTCCAGAGATCTTTGCAGAACCGGCCCCTGGCTCACAGGGTGCTGCCTGCAGCGATGGTCAGGCCAAAGCTGCCTAACTTAAACCCTTCTTGAGAGTCACCAGTAAGATAATGACACTCTGTCCCCAGCCAGACCTCAGAGGCCATGACGACGTTCGCACTCCATGGTGCAGCCCTGCCCAGGGAGCATTTCTTTGAAAGCTACTGAGGTTCCTCACTGGTGCCAAAGGACACTGCAAGTCCTCAGCGACTTGTAGAAAAGGTTCAGATGTGGGGACTTGGGAACGATGTGAACGTGTGTGCAGGGAAACAAACCCACCCAAGTGTTGCCAAGATAGGGGGGGTTGTGTTGTTTTTTCAAAGTAAAGGCTTCAGGCAGAGAGGAAGGAGAGAAATGTTGGAAGCAAGGTCAGTTAGAACTGACAGCTGATCTTAAACCTAACTAAACTTGGGGCTGAAGCTGCAAATGGAGGCCACAAAGTGAAACACATGGGAATAATTTCTCTACAACAGCGTAACATTTCCTAATGAGCCAGCTCCATGAATTAGCTTATCTAAAATAGAGACGCCAGCTCCTCCAGGGCCTGGATGACTCAGTAACACCAAGGACCTCTCACTGGGAGTTACCAGTTTGATTCTGGCCCAAGCTCAAAGTGACTAAGAACTGTCTTCATGATGCCACAACCTCTATAAAAAAAAGTCACCGGTCTCAGTGCAGTTTCTCGGTGGGCAGAAGTTCACATCAAAGCCACCATCGAAAGCCTTTCCAAGGAGATGCAGTGAGTTAACAACCTTCTCACTCTTCAAAAGGGATCTCAAGCTCAGGACTGGACCATACAAAAACTGGTATGACTCTGCTACACATACCGACCAGTTCTGTAACAAGGACTATGCAAAATAAATAAAAAGGAAAGAAAGACAGAAAGAAAGACGGATAAAAGGAAGGAAGGAAGGAAGGAAAAAGGGAGAGAAAGAGAGAAAGAGAGAAAGAGAGAAAGAGAGAAAGAGAGAAAGAGAGAAAGAGAGAAAGAGAGAAAGAGAGAAAGAGAGAAAGAGAGAAAGAGGAAATCACAATATATTTACAAACGGTGCAAATGAAGGCGGGTCGTAAAATGATGTCTCGTTTGCACTGGGTATCACAGATGTTGTAACACAGAAGAATTAAAAATGCACCAGACATTTCATGATGTGAAGCAGCTAAAGAGAAGAAAATGTCAAAACTCAAATGTCAGACATTTTGGGCAAGAACTCTGTACATACCCCAAACTCTCTGGACTCCTTCCCAGACCCAAGACACCAGCCTCTTACATACAATTTATCCGTCTCTGTCTAGTCTGTTTTTGACTAGTTTTAGCATAACCGTTCAAGGGTTTTATTTCATGAGCCAGGAAGGAAAGAGTTCAAGGAACACCAGGGAATATATGGCAAAATATAACAAGGTTAGATCACTTGCACTGGATTATTCTTCTCTGGCACACCGCAGAAGAAATAACCCCAGTCAAGGTCTGCATGTTCAATGGTCTACAGGGAACGAGACCGGCATTATTCAAGGTAAGTGACACTTTAAAGAACTTTAAATTAGCTGTTGACAGTCAGGTAGATAGATTGATGAGTGATTACATGAAGTCCCCAACATTACCATTTTGTGAAAGCAAATATGAAGGGGGGGAAGTAAGAAAATCCGTTAAATATGGTTTTGCCAATCTGTGGTGCATTCAGATGACAGTGAAGTTCGTTTAAGGACACTGGAAACGTATAAAATAAATTGCTTTCTCTGAATCAAAAGTTGACAGAAAGTTTCCCAGCTATACTTTTGACTCCAGAAAACACTGCAAGCCATGCTAGTAGACTATGATTAAAAAAAAAAATGAATCCCCCCATCATCTTTCTTCCTAACAAGTGTTCCTTCTTTCAGGGCTAAAGGATCACATTCAAGCGGAGCAGAAGTGCAGCTCCTCTGAACTGCACAATTAAGGCTGACTTACTATATGTACAACAGATGCCCTCACTGCAGTGGTCCCTAAAATATGTTTTTAAATAAAATTAACTCAAGTCAGGAATCTGTAATTAGCACCATCTTCGAGAACAAATCGGAACAAGTTTATTGAAGTGCTTTAACTATTTACAATGAGAGTGAATTTACCCCCAAGGTTCACTTTACTATTTTGTCTCAATTTTCTTGTAATTTCATCCATCACATTTTTTTAGTCCTCCAAAGGTGATGGATAAAACACAGAATAAATAGGACCAACTGTTCGCAGAAGCCTAAGGGAAAACATAATTTTGTTATAAATAATCCTTGGCACAAATCATGGAAATGCAATACTAAAATTGTTTGTTGAATCATTTATGAATTGGGCCTTCAGTTTTAGTTTGCAAATAAGTTAGAGTTTTTTGTTGATGTTCTTTTTCACTTTGCTTTTTTAGCTGGAAAACAGCCTTTGAGAAACTGAACTGATATATAATCCAGAAAACAGAATGAATGAAAGTGTTTGTTTTTTTTTTTTTTTTTAAGGGATTCCCTATGCTAATAGGGAATTCTTGGGGGCAGGGGAGGGAGGGATTTACTTATGGATGATGATAAACTAAATGATGACAAATTTTTACGTTATTTTCATAAGATGCCACCATTGTGAGTTTTCACCCCAGCTTTATGCTAAACACGCAGAAAAGGCAATGACAACATGGTGCTTTACAAAACCACTAAAAACCCTCCGATTCTGCTGTCTTGAGAAATTCAGTATTTTAGAGGACAGCTGATTACCCAAACTCCTCACATGAAAGTTATAAACATGAAGAAATATTGACGAACAGAGAGGTGCATTTCTTTCTTAAGTCTTTTGTCTGAAATTGCTATTTTTTGTCACCTGAAGAGAGAGAGAAGCTTGGAGATAGATAAAAGCAATGTGAAGACTCATTTCTCATTAGCCGGAGCAGGTGTGCATAGCCTTACCTGATCTGTCCTCGCACCAGTGGTCTGTTTTTTGTCCTGTTCATATTTGAGTCAAACGGAACCTCAAAGAACTGTAATAAAAAAAAAAAAAAAAAAAAAGGAGGAATCAAAATGAAAGGATGCCGGAAAGCATGCCATGCGTGGAATGTACTGTCTGCATCTGCAGGTGCTTTAATGTCTATTTTTGAAGGTTCAGAAATACAACGAAAATGGCAAACTCCTTTTACGGAGCTTTGATAGTCTGCATTAATGTTTTTGGCATCCCCTTAGAAAGAAAATCACCTGGAGGACAAAAATAGTTTGCACAAGTCCCCAAAAGTTAATTTGAAGTAGAGTTTGATTCCAAGTTCTGTTCTCAACAGGTTTGACACAGCTTTTATACGTACACAATTATATATACACATACATACAGCCGTGGCCCCGGTTTTATATTAATACAAACAGCCCTTGCAAATGTTGTGCTTCTGGTATTTAAAAGACAAACACTAATTTTTTTTCAAGAGCATCTAACTTCTGAGAACCTATAACCCACCCCAAATCAATCAACTCCTGTAAAATGCTACTGGAACTGCACTGAGCATCTAGTTCTAGCAGGAGGGAATGAACACACCATATGGTGTTATTTAATGTCACAACCCAATTCGACTTTAAACACCGCCTATGGGAAAATTCAGGCGGCACTATCTTCACGCTAGGAATTCCTGCAGGCTTTTGTATGATTCGTTTTATAAAGAATGTTACTGGAAAAGTTGAATGCACTTTGCCATACAGCAAATTGTAAAGCCGTTTAGTTTGACGTGTGCAAAATAATAATAAAAATAATAAGCATATATTTATTTATAAAAAGAGTAGTATGTATTTATAGAAATAATATTTTCTACTGACGTTATGTCTGAGGTTTTGGGGTAGGATCCCAATTATGGTGAATATGTAGGAAAAGTACCATAACAAATCATCATTTCAAACAATCAGACTGACAGTAAGCTCAGTATAATCAAACTGCAGACAGATTTAAGGTGACTATATGATAAATGACTATATGATAAAATCTATGTTATTCCAGCAAGCTGATGTAACCTTTTACACAACAGAAGACAAAATTAACAAACGTCTTCATTTTGACAGTGCCACATTACTGGCCTTGCTACTTAACAGGGCTGCATTCCCAGGGGAATGCCAGCGGACAGGGACATCAGGAGCAGCAGGGACCCCGTCAGAGCCCTAGAGGTGCACATCAGAGGAAAGAGGCGTCATTTACAGGCACACAGAGATTACAGGAACCACCTTTCCAACCTATTACTTTGAAGTAATGACTGTATAACAATTTGGGAACCTCTGCTGTTGCTCCTATGTATTGCAAGCGTGGCAGGGATCGGATACCCATGGATCACCCTGCCTGACACGGCCACATATTCTCCACTCATGGTGACATTTTTAACCTCAGGTTGAATTATCTTCCTGATGGATTTAACTATTCCCAGGAATAAGGTTATAAGAAAGTCCTGTATGCGTATGGGTGAGAGCGAGTGCGTGCACGTGCTCAAGCCCACACGCTAAAGTTATCCTGCCTAAACACAACTTGCTAACAGTATGCTCTAAAGCCAAGAAATTTGGCAGCAGGCATCATCTTCATGTTTTGTCACACTTGTGAAACTGTCCAAACCTGGGAAAGAACGAGACTCAGGCGAGGAAGAGAGGGGAGAAGGTCGAGGAAGCAGCAGAGCTAGCAAGGGGGGCACTGGCTGGGGGACCCCAAACCTGCACTCCCCCCTGCTAGCCAGCATCTGTGAAACCCCCTGGAAAAGCAGTTGCCTCGTCCCCCTCTAGTGGCTGGCCAACACAAATTAATGGGTAATTACTGTTGTTAACTCAGCTGAAGCCTGTGCTGCATATTAAAGTCCTCAGTTTGTCCATGGTGGATCCAAAAACTGCCATGGTTCTGCAGGGGAGGAATCCTGCATTTGTCAGTTTGCGTTAAAGGTTGCAGATTAAATGCTCAAAAGTTAAGAAATATAAAAGCATGGGAATTGAAGTCATCAACGCAGCTCTTAATTACTAGTTCCCATCCAATTCACTAAAACGTCTCGCCTCCATCTGTGCAGTGGAGCTGGCTGGGGCTACGCAGCTTTTAGATGGTTCACTCTCGGTAAGCCTCCATCCGAAGCAACTGGATGGAGCACCCGACCCAATCCCAATCCCAACCGTCTCTCAAAGCCTTCCAATTTTATTATTGATAACCCTGAAGCAAACTCAGGCTGCTCAGCCAAGAGTTACTCACGCAAAAGAGAAAGGGACTTCAGGAAGAAAAAGGGTTAGTTTATATGTCTTTCACCTGTCAAAGCATTCTGGTACAGTACTAGGCAACTCATGTATTTTTAGGTAGGCAGCTCACAGGTTATTTCTTATCCTCTGTTTGTTATGCCTGACCTGCAGTGGCAGTGGTCTCTCCCAGCTACAACCGAAGCTGGTGGAGACCCTGGCTGAGAAGAAAGGCACAGAGGAGGCAACGGAGCAGCTACAAGCCCCAACACAGGGAGCCCCGGCAGCTCCCTTCGGAGGGACAGGTCGGATCGGCATGGCTACAACGCTGCCCTTGAAGCGTTGGATGTTTCAAAAAGAACCTCTATAGGAAACCACAATGAGTACCTTCGGAGAAGGGAAAGCACCCTGTTTGGATCCGAAACCAGTGATTGCTTCTGACAGCTCAGCATTTTGCTAATGGTTTGTTTCACTGTTACATTTCAGAGACAATTATGCTAAATGAAGAAAAAATCTCATTTGACATCAGACTGGTAGAGCAATACAAGGGAAAAATTCTATACAGCTAAAGTATTTTCTCCTGAAAATATTTTGAGCTACGCTCAGTTTTGCTTTGTTTTTAAATACACAATTTTCCCTGTATTTCTGTTTGCGAAGTCTGACTGCCGTGAGCTTACTTCCAGTTTAAATTTGTACATGTGAGGAGATTCTGGCTCATTTGAGAGTATTTAAGCCTACTGATAAAGGTATTCCGTGTGCAATGGATAAAATCAAAATAACGCACAGGTTTTAAACTCAGTGTCTCTCAAACATAAAATGACTGAAATGAAGAACAGCTGGACTCTCAACACTGTTGAAAGGATTTAAACTTACGCAGTTGAGTTATCAGTATAACCTGACAATACCATAATCAGTGTATGAAATATTTCCATATATTTAATATTGTAGTTAACCCCTGAACAGAATATAAATTTTGAACAAGAAACTTCTCTGCTGACTTAAGTAGTCAAAAAATGTCAGTCTCTGTTGTATACAGACACGGCTGCTCCCGAAATTAAGATTACTGCATGACTTAAGTCGGAATTTTTTCGCTTTTTTAAATCTGACAATCTGAATAATCTGTTACTGTCAACTGTACGCACGAAACTACATATCCGATTGAACCACAGTTAAGAAAAATCCTTTTATTTGCAGTGCCCCAGATTCTTTCACTGAGCTAGTTGCTATTACATGTCAGCAAGATGCCATTTATCAAACTTTTCCCATTTTGCTCCCAGATGTTCAGAAAAATTCTCTCTCCACTTGAAATTATTTTCCCCTGATATTCTAGAAAAAATGAAAAAAATGTGCATCTCAAATATCATTCCATAGGAATGAAAGAGTGAACTCAAACATATTATCTCATGCCAGGCCAGCACTGTACAGTCTGTTTTAGCAAACAGTAAATTCCATAAGATGAATCCTGAATAAATAAATATTTTAGAAGCACTCAGGAGGCTTTTTCAGGAAGTCTGAATGCGTCAATTCAGCTGGACAAGGCAGAATATTATCTGCCCTAGGTATTTGGGAAGCCAGCCATCCAAAGGACAGACAGAGGGTTAAATCTACAGCATCTAAAAATCCCTGAGTGACAAAACTTGGCAACAGCTTTCAAGACCCTAACCTAAATTTTAATCAGTGTGCATGAACATTTAAAACACGATAATGGAAAAAAATAAATCAGGCCAGCTAGTACTTTGTGGTTTACTTCTCTGGCAGGCTCATCAGACTCTTTGTGTAGATCTCATCTAGTTAATACAAAGTAATTATATCTTAAACATCTAACAATTCTTAGATTAGCTGTCACATTACCGCTTATAGCTATTTACACTCATGGTTTTTTTCCTTCAGCTTCTTCATATTAGTTTCCACTTTGTTTTTAAGTGAAACGTTAAAGATTGTTTAATTTCTTCAAGCTACCTCCTGGAAATAGCAGTGAATGCAGAGGGTAGCTAATCATTCAGACTTCCTGGTGGACACATAGATTAATAATTTTATTTGGACTAAGCCAAGGTTCTCATAACATCACTTTGCAGATGCAGATGGCATTACGCTATGCCGGCACTTTGAGGACTAACATGATACAGAAAGTGCCTTTACAGGACGCCCTCGCTCTTCTGCGTCATCAGTTCAACACCGACACCACCTATTCAGTTTTCAAAGACAGTGGCCTGACTATTTACAGTTAATTAAGCCAGCGGAGCGGATGGAAAGCCCTGAGCACGTGCTGCGTTCGCCATCCGCGGTCATTCCTGCGGGAGAGATTTTAACTACTGAATTATGACAGTTCAATACCTTTACCCCTGTTCACACAAAAACGTAAATAGAGCGCATTAAGAGGAACAACACGTCATATAGTTTATCAAACACATCACCCACACTCAGGCTAGTAAACGTCTCTCGTATACCACTTTGGATTTAGAGCGTATCAAGCACCAGCCTGGCCCCCGTCCAGGGCCAGCTCTAATCTGTGACACATGGTGGAAACAGCAGCGGTTGAAATAGGCAACCGGTCTTCCATGTATTGACATAACATTTTACTCTAATGCTAAACACAAATTTACATCAGAACTGATAATCCCATGAGTCTAAAGACGGAGCGGAACCCTGCTATTAAAAGACAATTTAATTCAAGGCAACTCGGAGGTCTTCCCATCGCAAAACTACCCCTGCATCTGACCAGGCTTCATGTCCTCTTTGGCAGCAGAATTGCCCTCTGGGTGTATTTTTCTCTCCAAAGGCTCTCTGAAGGGCAGATCAGGGAATGAAAAGATGAGGTTGTTGCCAAAGACAAGTCACCTCCTGCTGCACTGAAGTGCCGCTGGTCTCCAAAATCCTCTGTGCCTTGCACCACACTGAGGAGGTAGCACCGAGCTACGGGGATGGGTGCAGCTGGTGGCCAAAGCCTCTTCTCAGCTGAAATCTCTTCCTACAGACCCAAAGCAAACATTTTTAACACAACACAAATCACGACCAGTAAAACTAGACTCCTCACTTCAGCCCTTCACTGAATGTCTACAGCCAGGCGTGAAACTGTATATACTGGTCTTGTTGAATTAGATGCTTCTGGGGTTCTCCAATTTCTCCTGCACTACAGTAAGCTTTGATCCTCTTTGGTTTTCTCTGGTATTGCCAAAGAGCAAGCAGGTAACCAGAAACATCATTGAAACACATGTAGGAAATCAAAAAGGTGCACAAATCAGGGAGGAGAGGGTGGACCAAAACCAGGTGGAGAGCGTGGTGGCCGAGTGGAGTCTGGACACCTGGACAATAACCTGAGGTTTCTTGGGAAGGTGACATCCAGAAAGCCATTCCTCACAGCTGGCCACACGGCCTCCAAATTCATCAGGTTTTAGCACTAACCCTTCATGTAAAGTCTACCGATTTTCTCATGCGCTCAAAGGAAAGTTGCTATAAGCAGCAATGGAAGCCCATCAGACGATGAAGAGTTGAGTTTCTTCCTTAGTGAGTGCTCTTCTCCTCCATATTACCTAATTATTTCTACTCCTCATGTTTTCAGTGATTTATCTTACATTGTGATAAAGTAATATATAATTACATAAAAGGAGAAGAAAAACATAACGTATAATTTATGGTAAATAAGATCAAAGTCAAGATTATTATTATAGGTTTTCTTCTGGTTTCCTTTCAATCACTTTTATATGAAACCAACGAAGAATAATTAAAGTATATTACAAAGGTCTTTTTATTCAATTGTACACAGATGTGACTAAAAAAAAAAGTGAAGGGAAGGATTTTCAAAGGCACTCATGTACTGATCTAACACTATTCTCACTGAAGGCTATGGCAGTTTGACTTCAATGAGAGCAGAGACAGACCAACACTGAGTGATTCTGAAAATCCCACCCTAATTGTACAAACAAGGAAAGGCTTTAGAGATTGCTGGCTTGGAGACTGTATATTTGAGAATCATAAAGGGCACACAGCACCTGTTTGTCTTCAAGATATGAAAATAAAGCAAGGCAAATATTTTAAGGATTAGAAATGGCTGTTTTTTCTTTCTTTTTTTTTTTTTTTTTCTTAAAGGCAGTATCTGAAAACCCTCTGGCTCTGCAGTTCCCAGTCTAACTATAGATCTGCTTTAATATTTTCCATTTCAAAGAGTATTCTAATTAAAAACGAGATCGATGCAAGCCTGAACAATGTTACTTACAGATAGAGAAGGGCAGCTACACCCCAAACTGTCATGTCCCAGCGAACCCGAGGAAAGGCGTGCTAGGTAAAGCAGCTGCCACAGTGTAATTTATTAATTCTTTTTTAAAAGCTTCCACTAAAGACACATTCTTCCCATTAGCCAGTGTTTAGAAGCCCATTGCTGTGTACAGGGAAGAGAACAGGAGGTAACTGCAAAGAAAATGTTGATACTTGTCACTTCAGAAACATATTTTCAGGATGGAGAATGCAAAGACTCACAGACTTCAATTAGCACTCATTCGTCCCCTCAGATTAGCGACCTGCCGTGTGGGCTCTGCTTTTAAGTGCTCAAGAGGTGACATGTTGTTATCTCCTTAACCACTTACAAGCGTGTGACTTTCTAGGGATTCCCAGAGACATCCACTGCCCCCAAAACTGGGAATGTTTTAGGTTTTACATTGCACTTAGTATTGAAGTGCACTTAACTGGCAGCAGTGCCCAGGGCCGCTGGCACGCCCCGCACACTGCTCTGTATTTGTTTTCAGCTCACCCAAATTCTTTTAGTGGGTCTGAGCAACAAAACAAGCGGTCATTAACCTCTTGCAGCTTAGTGGCCACTTCATCAGCACTTTGGCCAAACAATATCCTTTGGCGATATCAGAAGCACCATTACAAGGAGCTTGAAAATCGCATGACCATGTTAACACTCAGGAGTGTCAAAGCGACAGGTGCCCAGGTGGCCAAGAAGGCCAACGGCATCCTGGCCTGTATCAGAAATAGCGTGGCCAGCAGGAGGAGGGAGGTGATCGTGCCCCTGTACTCGGCCCTGGTGAGGCCGCACCTCGAATCCTGTGTTCAGTTTTGGGCCCCTCACTCCAAGAAGGACATTGAGGTGCTGGAGCGTGTCCAGAGAAGGGCAACGAAGCTGGTGAAGGGCCTGGAGCACAAGTCTGATGAGGAGCGGCTGAGGGAACTGGGGCTGTTTAGCCTGGAGAAGAGGAGGCTGAGGGGAGACCTCATCGCGCTCTACAACTACCTGAAAGGAGGTTGTAGCGAGGTGGGGGTTGGTCTCTTCTCCCAAGTAACAAGCGATAGGACGAGAGGAAATGGCCCCAAGTTGCGCCAGGGGAGGTTTAGACTGGACATTAGGAAAAACTTCTTTACTGGAAGAGTGGTCAGGCCTTGGAACAGGCTGCCCAGGGAAGTGGTGGAGTCCCCATCCCTGGAGGTATTTAAAAGACGTGTAGATGAGGCGCTTAGGGACATGGTTTAGTGGGCATGGGGGTGTTGGGTTGACAGTTGGACTCGATGATCTTAGAGGTCTTTTCCAACCTTAATGATTCTATGATTCTATGACATGGTCCAAATACCAGAGTGCCTCGTTACTGCTGCTCCATCCGCAGCTCCTGTCACGACGACAAAGGGTCGGGACAGAAGTGAGGATGACAGACGCATCCTGAAACACGACGCCTGTCACTGCTGAAGCACAGCTGGAGGAACCGCTGTCACTGCAGGTGTGGATGCGCTTGTGGCATTCACCTGGGTAAAAGCAGCGAGAGTGGAAGAAAAGACCCTCAGTATGCGTGCGTGTGTCTGAGCATTCTGAGCATTCCTTGCAGAAAGCAAGGAATTAATGAAGTAGGAAAAGATAATTAAGGACTACATGCGGTCTGCAGTTGTATGAATAACTTCAAATGAAATAATGGGGCATTTTCACCAAATTACTTCAGCTACTTTATCCCTACATACAACATTTTTCTTGTCTTCATCTTTGAATCAAATTTGCTAGCACCAATGTATAAAGGCAAAAAAAACCAAAAAACCTCGTTTCATCTAATTTTTTTTTCAATGCACCTGATGTCCAAGACTTGAAATGGGAGAAAAAAATGTAAATCTCCTGTTACAATAAACAGGAAACAGATCGGGTGACCACCGATGATCCCAGCTCTTCCCACTAAAATCCTATTTTGCTAAGAAGATATTGTAACAAAAATGAAGTAATAATAAAAATAAAACCAGGCTCTTATTTTATAAGCTGTTCAATCTTGAAAACTGCTGACATCGAGAGCCACCTAAATAGCATATTCCCGAGGCCTCACGGAGGTCAGCGGCAGCTTCAGGGGAAATGCAAGCTGGATACCACAGACAGGCTTTCACCTTACGTGATCCACCTTGGAGAAATAGCTTTCACGGGAAGAAATACTGGTTTCTGGCCAGCTGCCAAAGACTTCTAATAATATTAAATATTTACCACCACCAAGTCCTCTTTATTTAGCACACAATTAATGCATCCACAAACAAAGCTCCTTACTCCAAGCCTTCCTCCAGCCCGATTTCCAGGAGGGCACTGTGCTACCACTTGCCCGTCAACACGTTTGGGCTCCTTGAACCAAAGGGAGCAATCTCCAAAGCGCAGGATGTACTGCACCGAATGCCTTCCCATCCTTTTCTTTTGGACATGGACTTTGTCACCATTTGGCTCCTCCTTTTCATCTTAAAATGAAAATTGCTAAAAAATATGTTTCAGGTCTGAGCCCCCAGTTAGATAAACACCCTTGTGCCCTTGCCTTGTGCTGACCCAACTGCACCCACAGAATGACCTGATCTGGCCAAAAATGTAAGTAATTTTCCTCTGGATCTTTTCATTTTTTGATCTGTGTCACTGGGTCAGGTCATCCTGGCCATGAAAACAGGAGAAGGAAAGGGTGAAGCTGACTCAGCTCCCACCACTGAGCTGGAGCATCACGTACCCCAAGACAGAAGCAGTAACACAACGCTGTGTCTCCCATTTAGGGGTTAAACTGTTCTCTCTATCCAGGCTCATGGAGATAAGGGAATGAAGCAACATTCATCTCTAAGCATTGCGTTGCCCTGGTATAATAATGGAAAACTTAACCTACCCACGCATACTTCAACAACTGGACTGTGATCACCCCAAATTCGTCACGTACCCATGCAGGATTTTTGCAAGTTTTTAATGATGAATTATAAGTAGAAGTCAGATGCAGAGACACCTATTTTCTGCTCTTCAGGAACTATTTTATTTCTATATATTTTAGGAACAATTATTAGAGTTGAAGAAAAATACCACCTTTATGCCTACCAAAATACACTCTGCAAAGCCATCACTTTGCAAAGCCATTTTCTCAAAGAGATTCCTTTGCATTAAATCATATTTGTCACAATGCCAGCATGCCATGAGAGCAACGTATAATTTAAAAAACAAACAAAACTTCAAATAACAATCTCTTTGCTGAAGATAGGAATTGCACAAGGTCAGTATCTGGTTTAAGTTACTGTATGTCCTAAAATACACAAGGCCAGGTCCTCTGGACACAGTGCAGCTGCCTTGAGCAATACTGCAGATAAAATCCGATACTGAAGATGGCTTAGACAAATTCCTGTGGTGGAATAAAGTTGTTACTCAGGAACTCTTGGGGAAGTATTTCTGCTGCCCAATGCAACTGCTTAAGTCAAGCAGGAGATCCAGAGTCAACCGGGAGACACGCGTCTCCTCCAGATGGCAAGTGAGAGCAAATAGAGGCAGGAGCTGGTCTAACTGAGATGCAAAGCCTTTATTTCTCTCTAGTAACTACAGAGGGATCCTGAGCTCCTGGCTTTAGCCAGGGCAGTTGTAAAAGGGGCAGGTAACAAGTCAGCCCTCTAGACTATCAGTGTCGGCTGCTTTTCAGTCCCCTGTGACTACTAGAGAGAGCTATAAAATAAAGCAGCCTCGCTGCTGCTCCATTCTTGCCCAGGAGATTAGAGCAAGGAAGTGGAAAGGTGACATTTAAATCACTTCCACACGTCTCCTGGCTCCAACCCATGTGTCCAGGATCCAGGTCATTTTAATCAGCTTTTTATAATTTGTCACTCAAATGATAAGAATACTAATCCACTGCAATGTGCTTCCTGCCAGGCACCTGAATATTAATCCATAAACTGTTCTCTTCTATCACATGTAGATGTATTTGCTTTAACTGCTTATGGCTGACATGTCCTCTTAGCAATGCTCTCTTTCTTACAAGACAGCCAAAGGTAGCACTGTACATAAAGCAGCAGGCTTGCCTGCTTTTGGCTATCGAGAGGTTATTTATGTAGTTGCATACACATAAATTACCTATTCAAAACATCTTTTAGTTTTGGAAATAAATTAACTTTTGTACTTGAAGCTACTGGCACCTGTGAAAAAGAATTTGCTTTAGTCCATCTGTATTTGGCAGAAGAAAAATCTACAGCTCCTTCTGGCCAAAATATTAAGGAAAAAACCC
The DNA here is from genome assembly GCF_000690835.1 of Fulmarus glacialis. NCBI lineage: Eukaryota > Metazoa > Chordata > Aves > Procellariiformes > Procellariidae > Fulmarus > Fulmarus glacialis. The sequence continues at coordinate 57,391 of NW_009189660.1, forward strand.
CCACAAAACCAAAACCCAAAAAACCACAAGGAATGAAATCTGGGGAAACTGTAATATAGCTGATAAAAAAGCCTAAATGTGAACAAGGGTGTAAAGTGGCATCAGTGTTTACTGACATGCCTCAGAAACACAGCGCGATAACATTGCCCAACTGTCGCAGAACTGATCTGCTGGACTTACCCACAGCTCAAGCCTCTTAATGTTAATAAAATCATTCCTCAAGAGTTATTCCTTTAAAGTATTTAAAGACTTGATATCAGGAAGAGTTTCAAGTCACATTTTTACATAAGGTACATTTAGGGAATCTACTGGGTGTATAGAAGAGAGTTTAAAAGTATCCCCTTTACAATAAAATTTAAAAACAACTTTTTCCTATTGTTCAGATGTTTGAAAAAAGAGCAAGAAACCTCTGCGGGGGATTTAATGATTTACACTTCACTGGCAAGAGAACAGCCTCTTTGCTTCACTCCACCATGTGCTCTCAGCGCCAAAAGGAGTCTAGTTTCTCATATTCTGAAGAGCTTCAAACGTTAAGAGATAGTATCAAAGGCACCTTGATGAGTGCAATATTGTAACTTCATTTGTACAACACTGGCTTTATCTTTTTAAAATCTTGGCAATAAAGCAAATGAAGAGAAATCACTCTTCTCTCTCCCATCTGTACTGAACTTAACAGAAAGCTGTCAATATCCTCATAATGTATATTTATTTTCTTATTAATTTCACAGACCGCAAAGGAAAGCCACATCTCTGCTGAGGAATCTAAAAGTTACAAAACCTCCCAAAAGTCTACAGCTGAAGACGAAGATGCACTTCTGTGAACAGTGGGTTTCAACCAAGGGTCCTCAGACTGCACAGAAGAGGTTTGTTAAAGACGATCAAGAAAAGCAAGTTGTATATATGATGTTGCAGGCCACATCTGTGACATTTTCAAAGCATTCTCTCCTCCTTCTAAAGCTATCGCAGCTCTGCTGATCAAAAGACATGGAAGAGTTGCTCACAAAACCGTATGAAGTTTCTGGTCAAGCCTAAGGATTTTACCCATACTAAGTTAGTTTTGGTAAGGGATCTCTCTTCATAAAAACATGATTTTATGCAGAACATGTAGATCTGCCAAATCCAGTAAAAAGGTACAATATCATAACAGATGTCCAAGGTATATTTAATCACTTAGCACCAGCTTTACAGGTAAAATCCAGTAACCATCTACTTTTTTCTTCTTTAAAAGCATAATGCACAAACCGGGAGAATTAACTGAGGATGGTCATCACTATGCTCTTCTGCTAAGGGCTGGATGACAAACCTATATACTGGGAAGTCAAGTTACAAAGACATCTCAAACCAATAATTAGGTCTCACCTTTCCTTCCCCTTCATTAAGAATGAAAGTGAAGCAAGAGTTTCACGATGACCCATTAGAAAGCACAAACACCCAAACCTGTTGCAGGGGCATCACATCATCCATCTTTCTAAAGCTGTCAAGAAATGTTTGTCATTCCAATGCTGCTTGCATCTCCCAAATGCTAAGATAACACGCCCATCAATCTCAGCTAGAGTTAAAAGAGGAGTTGAAAAATAAATAGTTCTGAGTCATGTTACTAAGAGGGATTCCACACACTATTAATTTTAGCTTGGAAACCAATTAAGACACTAAATCAGCATTACCTCCCCCCATTCTTAAGGTATAATGACCTATTCGCTTGCTTAAATTTATTTATTTTGTGACAGTGATCCTTTCAAATGCTTTAGAAGCTTAAACAACAAAAATTTTAGTCCTGGCTTCTGGCAACAGGAAAAGTTTTCCTAAAAGGAGGTCAAAGATATGGACAAGACAGCATGCTTCTCTCTATTTTAGAAGGCCATTCTTAAAATAAAAGAACAATAATAAGAAACATAATGACAAAACTTGCCCTAAGCACTGCATGAGCATCGATATGCTGGAATAAATTGCTGCTTTCCACTTAAAACCTGGGGCAGCCTTCATCCCCTTCAACCCAATTGCGGCTTCTTGCTCACGAGTGCCACGAGCTACGGCAGCGCTTCTCTACGTCAAAGCGCTAATCGAGTGATGCGAGTGTGCAAAACTGTACAATCCTTCTATAAAAAGGTTATTAAAGCACGAACTCACTGCCCACCCGAAGGGCTCAACGCTCCCGCCTGACTCCTGCAGCTCATGCCATGGATATTACCCCTACCTAGCAGTGAACTTGCAGGAGCTTTTTAATATTGACACGGAAATGCCACTCGTCAGATTTGTCTTCCAGGTGCCTCAAATGTCACCTTTGTTTGCTAAGTGCTAGTCCAATATGAAGTTTTCTCAGTATCTATGGGGGAAAAAAAAAAAAAAAATAATCAACCCTGCACCTCAGTGCCCTAATTTCCCCTGGGTGCCAGTATCCATCTCAGAGCTTTTTGGGGGACTATTTCAAACTCCTTTTGTCTGTGCCGGCACACGGATCTGGAAGCTTTGACTAAACAGGTCTCACTAAAGCTGGAGAGTTGGGACTAGTGTTTTATTCAACCACAAGGAAAAAGAAAAAAAATCATCTGGATTCAACAGGAGAGTTGACTGAAGGTTTTCGTACAAGGGGTTAAAGCCAGACTCTGCTTCATGGGGAGTTTTTGGCATTATGTTCATTTTCCATGGAACTAAACCCAGAATCATGAGAAGTCTTTCTGTGATCAGGGAAGGGCATTACAGTATCTAGTCTTGGATCACAAACTTTATTTAGGAAAGTAGGAGTACATGTGTGAGAAGACAAAAGATCAGCAGTCCAGCATCAAGGTCCCGCCAATTAGAGCAGGTTTTCATTGCTGGCAAGTATAAGATAAAAAAAAGAATTTAATTTGCTTGTCCCAGAGCCCAGATCAGTATATGATGCCACTACCCCAGCTTATCTATGGAAAAGCATCAAAAAAAAAAAAGCTATCCTCTCAAGAAAGGATTGTAAAATCAGACCAGTCGTTCTCATGGAAACTCTTGAAATAATAATTAAAAAATCGTTACGAACTGGAACTAAAATGAACATTGTCATATTTCTATAACAAAAAAATAATCTGCTGAAACATCTATTTTTGGGCCAGATTTCAAATCCTTCAAGTGAGGAAAGTGTGTGTGTATACCTGAGAAACACTAACTTTGAAATTCCAAAAACAAGCTTGCAACAAAAGTACCCACTAAAAGACACTCCTGAGGAAAAAAAAATCTGCTTTAAAATTCACATCCTACTAAAATTCAAATGAGTTTCCCTAGGTAGGCAAGTCCTTAAACGTATACCTCCCTCCATTTAATTACGCTGCAGTTCCTGCGTAGACAAGTCCCAAGATGCTCTTACATGATAATCATTAAATACGGAGTGGTGAAATGAATTGCAACATTTAGTAATGCTTCTTATGAACTAAGATTTATAGAGGAAGCATGAAATAAAACTAAAAAAGCACATGGTTACCGTGTCTGCATGTTGTACTGAAAAAAAAAAGACAGATATGAAAATAGCCATTGAAAATAATGAACAGGCATCTAACCAAAACTTCTGCTGCAGAAGGTAATGCTCAGCCCACCTACTTATTTAATCTATGTAATAGGAGTATTAAAATTAGAATGAAATCTAATTACGTTTTACAGGTCATTTAAACAGTGAACACATCATGAAAATAATTGACAGCATTGTGCTATTTAGTAAATACAATTTTCTGCTTAGCTATACACTTTAGCACTTGTTTAAACTGGGTGGTGAAAAGTTGAGGTATAACTCGCAGTTTCACTATAAAAAAAAAAATCCAGTTCTGAAAAAACAATCATTTATTCATGGCTGCGGAAATGATACAAACACAAAGTATCTCAAACTGTGGTCCCAGGAAAAGAAAAAAAAGGAAAAAAAAGAATAAGATAACTGCAATCAGGCAAAAGAAACTTTGAACCCAAGTGGCTTGGCCCAGCGAAAGCAGCTGGGTATCCAACCCCTTTACGCACCTTGACAGTTTCTCTCTAAACATACGCTCATACAAATAAAGGTTTAAAATATATTTTCTACAGTAAAATGTACACGAAATAGGTTTGGAAGATTGCTCATAGGGTTTATAAGCACTTCATTTACACACGAGCATACGCATTTACTATATAAATATTTATAGTTTGGCAGTTCACTCTCCCAATCTGCACGGGTTTTCTCTGTTGGGTTTCACCAGCGATATTTCCTCTGAATTTCCACATTTCCAGATGCTTTGCTCATGCAGCCTTGATGGAGAACAGTTGTGCCTATTAGCAGACAAGCTGCTGACAACTAAGCCAAGCTTCTAAAAGCTGGCAGAGAGATAATCTGGCACCGAGATCTGATAAGTTTAAAGAGAAGAGGCATGGTGGCCTGCAAACACTGACAAGTCAGAGAAAAACCTAGTCAAGCCCTGAGCCTTTCCTTAGGATGCTTCTCATCTCATTCCAGAGTACTTCAGTCAAAACAGGGAAAAAATCTCATCTTGGTCAACCATCCTGTTGCCCAGCACCACTGAGTTCTTAACATAGTCTTCTATTAAAAAAAGGAAAGAAAATGTTGCTCCTTTAAGTTATAGCCTTTTAAATAAATTATATTTACAAATATATTTAATAGAGATATATCTAAAATGGGTTGTTTCTCCCACTTAATTGTTTAAAATACGATGAAGACAAAAAAACCCTGTTATTTTATTTTGCCCTTCCTTCCCACAAAAAAGAAGCGAGTATAATCATCTTCATTTTACAAAAGATATTATTTTGGGGGCGGAAAAAAGGCAAATGCATCTGGGAGCGCAGGAGATGTTTACTGCAAGTATTCACGCCTTCTCTGAAACTCTCCGAACGTCGAACATTCCAGCTATCACCAAGCAGCGGTACCAAAGGGCACCAGCAGAACGAGTCAAACCAAGTATGAACCAGCAAGGTTAGCAAACGCATCTCCACCTCAACCCCTCGGTTTTCAACCTCCTTTCTCGCACGGTTTTGCACGCCATGCACAGCACACGGCAAATGATTTGCAGAAATGCCCCAGACAGGGCTTGCCTTCGCATCCAGGGGAAAAAAGTAATCCCACTGCGCGCCCCCAGCTTATGTTTTCTTAATCTCATGGTCATCTATTTCTAAGGTAACACCAGAGATTATAAACGGCTTCAGTTTTATCTCAATATAAACTCGCTGGAGCAGGTGAGTGCAACCGGCGCAGGCACACCGGGAGCTCGTCCTGGTCTGGCCCCAGCAAGGACAAGTTCAGGCAACACCGTGCTTAACCTATCCCAGCAGTAATGTCATCGTGACTTCCCGAAGGATGAGCCGTACCACTGCTTCCCAGTGCTGTGCCAGACCAGACAGTGGTTTTATTCAGACAGTGATTTTTCTTTAGACAGCACTGGAATCCTTCCAGGGTAGATAAAATCTGAATTTTTCCATACAAAGAACTAAAATACCCATCAAATATATAAGACCTCATTTATATTCTTGTACTCCTCCTCAGGCATTCAGTTTTGGCCACTGTTGAGAGACAGGATTTCTTTGTTTTGACCCCAAACGACTTTCCCAATGCATCTTACAGGTGAAGGGGATTCCCTCCCTCTCCTGCTGCTGCCCTCCCACCCTCTCCTTAATTAAAGATGCTAAGGTCTAACAGAAACCATGTTACAGATTAAAACTGGACTGTGATGCATGAAAAATAAGTATGTGGATAGGTTTGGGAAAACAGACTGTTGGCAATTATTTTAGTGTTTATTTAGAGGCTTTAAATTGTTTTAAAATAGATAGCAAGGAGGATTATTGCAATTTAACAATAAAGAAGAGGAAAAAAAGCACAAGGAAACGTATTCTTCGCTTCTGAACCGACGCCAGGGACCGAGGATCTCTTTAGGAACGAAACTAATTAAAAAAATCTTTTATAAAGTAACATGGCAAATGGAAACACTGTTTAACCAGAATTATCCCAGTTCAAAGGCTCGACAGAGCCAGGACCAGCACCCTTGTTTTGACTGCGAGCACAGAAGGGTTACCGCTCTCCCAGACATCAAGGCATTAACGAACAGCCAAGCTGCCTCCACGGTCAGGTTCATCCAAATACCTTTTCCATGAACGAATCAAATAGGCATTTATCAGCTGAAAGAGGAATATGCAAACCTATGGGGTTTTATGTAGGAGTTTTTCCCTTCATAAAGAGTCCTGAAACTTTTAGTCCAGAAGGTCTTAGATTATCACACTATAGCCAGACTAGTACAAAGCATCCTTGATGTCTAGACCAAATGAAAAGATTAGCAGGTCTGCTCCAGTGCTGATTACACCAGGCTCACACTATTTTTCCAGCGGATGCTTTCATAATTAAATATCAAGTAACAGGAGGCACTTTAACATTTATGTCACCCTCACCTATGAAAATAATAAAAAGTTTATTTGCATTGAGAACTATAAAGTATTAAAAACTATTCTATGGCTGTAACAGCAACCTGTCAAGCTGTAAAGAGAAATCTAGATTTTAGTGAAGAGGGTCCCTTGGGAATGCTGTAGATCAGCAAAGCAGAACAGCAATCACATTATGCCTGTAACTAATATGGACAAAGTGGAATGAGTAATAAAAGACAACAAAAACCAACTTTCACTCTGATTAGCGATCACAGACTAATAGGCTTCAATTGCAATTTAAAATTAGGTGGCACCATCAATCACTCGGGTCTCTCCAAGCAGCAGCCACTGCGTCTGCTAAGGAGGCATCAAGGCTACCTTCAGAGACAGGTTTCTACTCTGAGCTTTGCCAGGGTCCCAGGTTCCTCGAATGTAGTACTTGTGTTGATCCGGGAGAAGGGCAAACCCCATAACATGACCCTGAGCATAACAAGAAAGGGTCTCAAGGGCAGCTTCTCCAATCTCTCAATTTTTTTTATACGGTTAACTGTCTTGGTCCAGGCAGGTCTATCAGCTCTTTGGGATGAAGAAAGGTGACAGATCTTAGCCGGTCTGAATAGGTATTGTTCTGCATAATGCAAATATATCACATTTTAAATTCAGACAGGGCCACTCATAGGAAAAAATCCCGAAATACAAGACTTCCAAATGGAATGAGTATTTATTAGAGAAATAAACAGACAAATAATGGATCTATTAAACAACATTCATACTTCCTTGGTAACTTCATCAAAATACGAGACAACAGGCCAGGCTTTTATGGGGATTTTTGTTTTAAACAGCTGGGTGTAAACCTTGAGCAAGTTACTCAACGTTCCTAACCCCCTTGCTAAATAAAGCTGATGGGGCTGCGCTGCCTCTGATACACAGGCAACCATGTCATATGAAAGGGATTACCGTTTCATAAATTGCTAAAAAGTTTGTGATAGCTGGAAACCTTCATCTAATTTCCAGCTTAAATTTACGCATAGCTAATTTATGCCCATTTGTTCTTTTGCCAACACTGCTCTACAGCCTAAGCAGGTCCTTTTCCTCCCTGGTACTTACCCCTTGATATATTTATAGAGCAATCATATCCACATCAGCTTTTGTCCTGCCAGGCCCCGCAAACCAAACTCTTTCAGCCACCTCTCGTAAGTCTGGCTCCTCGTTCCCTCCCACATCCCAGCAAGCCCTTTTCAGCACCTGTTCCCGTTTGAATTAATTTTTCTTGCATATGGGAGACCAGAACAGTGCACAGTTTTCCAGATGACTATCTGCTAATGGCATTAATAGTTCCCTACCTCCATGGAAATGCCTTGCTTGAGAGAATCAAGATTGCATTTGCCTTTTGCACACTACTGCACAGTCATGCTCTAAGAAAAGTAATTTTTTTTTTTTTTCTTTTTCTGTTCTTTCCGCCTGAGAAGCCTTCAGGCTTGATCCAAGAGTAGATAATACCCTGGAACTAGAAAGCAAAAAACCTGGCTCTTAACCGAGGTCAGGTATTAATAGCCCACAGAGTGATCCTGCAGGAGTCACTTCATGTTCCTTTTTTTTCATTCCCATACTTGCCTATTTAAATCCAGGACTCACTGAGGACAAGAATCACCTCTTAATCTAAATTAACCCAGTGCCTCACAAGGATCCTACCCATGGCCGGAAAAACCTTCATGCTTCCCAGGTTGGAAAGTTTCACGAAACAAGTCTAACTCTCAATTATTTTACTAGTTTGTTATCGTCTGGAAAGACACATATATAAATGCATACGCACACAAGCATGTGTAAGATGGGGTGGTATTAGTAAATAAAAGGACAGCTGCTAATGGCATACTGAATCATGGCAAAATCTGAAGGCATTTCCAGGAACTTGCAAGTTTTCTATTATTTTTGCGAATGTTCCCATAAACGTCCATTACTGAGCAATCTTTGGGGAGACTGCAGCGGGTGTGAAATTTACTGAAAACGAGAAGAAAAGCTGGATTTGGGGAGGCATAAATTCACTGGGCAATTTGCAACGTCTGCTGTAAAACCAGCACGGATGGGAACAGCGCTGGTTAGAATTACGCTGGACTCCCAGCATGCTGCCCTGTTACAAAATGAAATTGTGAACAGAAGATGAATCTTCTTGGATATTTTTCACAAGTTTTTGTAAATTATACAAATTGAGAGTCCTCACAAGGAAATATGTTAAATCTGGAAAAAAACCCCTCAGCACTAGGAAAAAACCTCTTACCTAAGAGTATACTCAGCAGAGGAAACCAATCCTTCCAGACTTGTTACAGGGCACATGAGATCTAAGCATTGTTATTAATATACCATATCAAGCTTGTCAGAGACAAACTATACACTACCAACCAATATCCAGACAGGAATTTAATGTCTCCTAGCAGAGTGCATCGCTTGTACAGGTTTCAACTTATGCACACACAAAAATATACCAAAATTCAGAAAACTGCAACCGAAACTAGGTCCCTACCAAATGCAGCCACTAACATTTCTAATTAAAAATATAATAGTGTAAGATGTATAGTTATATTAATCAGAATCAATTCTGAATTTATAAAATTCTAAGGACTAATAATATTTTTTTTTTTTCCATTTCAAGTCAATTAAACAAAATATGCTGGGTGGCAATAGCCAGGAAGGAGCTGTGGTGCTACCCAAGTTTTTGCTGGCACTTGCACCAGCACATGAGGACGAGCCCTCCCGAGGATCTGAGCTGGGAAAACCCTCTCCGTTCACAGGGCTAGGCAGGAGGACTTCCAAATGGCACATTAAACACAGAACACGTGCTAAAATACCTTTTGTCTTATGCTCGGAGCAAAAATATATCCTGTGTGATACTCATGCAATGTTAAACTGCTTCGAGTGTAACAGCAGGTTCAATCAAATACCTAGCCGGGATGCACCGGAGGAGCCGACAAATTAATACGTGGGACTAGAGAAAGGCGGCAGCAGCTCTGCACGGGCTCCGGCAACGCAATGCCAGGTACTTTCTGCGCTCAGCCTGACCCAAACACAGGCAAGGTGCCTTTCTAGTGGCAAAGTAAAACTTCTCAGGCTAGCAGTAATGCTGAGAAAGAAGCTTAAGAAGAAATTTCAATGCAGAAAGTTTTACTCGAGCTAAGGAAATGGCTGATCCTGGTCCTTCTCACTTGTCACTACCACAAAACCCACATTTCACAGTCACGCTGTTACACTGCCCCAATACGGTGCCTTTGTGAAAGGCCTATTTTATTTTAAAATACACTTTGGATTCAAGTTCTCTGCCTCAACAACACATTTGCCTGAATTATTGCTAAAAAAATAGAAGTTAACCAGCTACCCACCACTTGTCCTTATGGCTCATCTCATCCCAAGTATTCGTAAGCAAACCAGCCACGCTCATTCACAGCTATTATTTAAATGCCTGTAGGAAAGAAAAGCCTGGCAAGAAACAGCGCTGAGTGTCTGCTGTGGAAATAACTGCAGTAAAGTCAGACATACCGATAGGTATCACCAACAGGATAACCCACATACAGCAACCAAAAGCTTAGCCAACCTATTTATGGTAAAAGGTTAAGAATTAATTATGCTGGGGATGACAGTTCAGCGGTTTGAGCATCAGCTCAGAAATAACTGGACTTGTTGGAAAGTCACTGGTTGAATTCCAGTGGGGCCAGTTTAAGCCATTCATCCCAGTGAGGTAGACAAGCTGGGCTCCTGCGGGTCTTCTGGGCCACTATTTAAAAACTTAAATCTTACGTATGAGTGTTATGGCACCATGCAATGATTTCCCCTAAATACACGCTATATTGTGCGGCACATAAGCCCCGTCCCTCAGGGGTGAAGTGACAGTATTAGTGTCGTGCGTGAGGACGCACGACAACTCACTCCCCATTAATTCACAGGACCTGAACATGCAGCTCCCCTTCCTACAGGTAAAATGCATGAATATTATTAGTGTTTTAGATGCTATATATTTTAACGGCAAAACACAGTGGGCAACTTCTGCCTATTCTTTACACCAATTGAAAACAAAAGGATTTTTCTAAACTGGGTCTTCCTGTCTGATACATGACCGTCATTTATGTTAGCTGCTACGCTAAATTTCAGCCTTTTTCTCAAGGCATATAACGTGACAACCATTCCACTGTGAATATTAGCAATGCTTTAAGGAAATTATTTTTATTCCTCATTACATAGAAGATTACCTGAGAGGCTGTTATTATTATTATTAACAGCAATTAGCATCAGACAGCAATTTATAATTTCCAAACCCAGATACAAACATTAGGAAAATATCTGCCAATAGAAAGCCATGTGTTACTCCCATTGCGTGGGAAACAAATTATAGAATTCAAGTTATTTGTGGCTTTACAACTGAATTGGGAAGCTTATACAAGACTTATCATGCGAATAGTACATCAGGGATAGTTTCAGTAGACTACAAATTACTCTGAGACTCTTACTCATTCTCAAACAAAATATTCTTAGTCTGAACTCTCTTAGAAGCAGACTTTACCATAAAGCAAGAAAAGCTTAAGAAACCACTCAGAAGAAAACACTAATAAAGTTTTATAAAGAAAAATCACTTGTAAAACCACCATTATTAAGAATTATGTTTGGACTCCGGGCTGAGAACTCAGCTGATGTAAGTCTATCCTAATGCCATTTAATTGAGTTATATAGATGTAAACCGCAAAAGAATCCACTCCTGAGCCTACCAGGAAAACAATCTCTGCTCACATTCTCTGCAAATGTTGGTCACTATAAATACATAATAAACATGCAAGGATGAGCCACACACGCAGGGTTTTGGATAGAATATTATGTACTTATAAACAACTCTAAAATGCATACATAACGCTCGGACCAAAGGATGTATCTTTATACTATGGGAAACCAAACTTGCCTGTGTGAGTCACATTTCTAACCTCCCCATATGGCCAAGATTACAGGACAGGAGAGGAGAGTTCAGGCTTTGGGAATGTTTTAGAGGTGGAAGAAAACAGGGATCCCCACACCTCTGCGAGAAGCTAGGCTGGGGGTGAAGGTGCACCCCAAAACACCACCAGCATGGCTAAGCAGACCCGTACGGGCTCATCCTCGTTGCTAGGAAGCTTGGGCTCTCCAGCATCGCCAGCGCCGGACCCATGGAGCAGCCACTCGTGGGTATGGATGTGCCCCGAGCTCCTGGACTGATGCAGTACGGCAGCACCCGCTTCACCGAGCGCCTTCTCCTGCGCTTTTTCTCCTATTCCAGAAAGCAATAGGTTACTGGGGAGGTGGGGGAAGGGGTTATTTTAGCATTAATCTATCATAATACGTCCAAATAAGTGACAGCTTAAACAATACTTTTCAGACAGAAGCAAACCATCTGACATTTTGTCTCCTTGAATCACTAGCGAAAAGCTGAATTTCGGAGTACAGAAGAGTTACAAACCTAACAATTGAAGTATAATAAGAAAAAAGCATGTACCAAGGGATTTCTCAGCAGCAGAATGATATACTAGACAAAAATAAAAGGATATACCATATGTTGAGTAATAAAATTGGCAAACCTAGTAAGGTTCAAATACTGCTATTATACACATCTGGGCAAAACGGGGCGGGGGGGGAGGGAATAATCATTAAGCAATCTGAGAACTCCCAAACAAAGAAACTGTAAAATTCTGAACTGTAAAGCAAAGGAAACACACTTAATCCCTCAGGAGTTTAAGTATGTATTTCAACTGGGTTATACCATCCCTCACAAGGACATGGAAGCACACAAAACCTAGAGACACAATATAGCCACTGTGAGCCTGCCGGCAGAAAGCCAACTGGCTTCAGTACCCAACAGCCCTGGCACCTGTTGGGTTTATCATCGGCAAATGCATTACCTCCTTGGGGCACACAGGGAAGAAAAATATTCTACAAAGTGCCCGTTTTCCAGCAGAAGTGCACGATTGTGTACTGTGAGTATTTTAAATCGGGATTTCCAGCTGCAGAACAAGCCTCCCTCAATGCTGATGTAGCCAGGACTTTTGTGCATTGCAAAGCAATGTGCAGAAATACATAACCAAGCAGCAAATAATATAATCCTGCCCTCATGAAACTCTGTTTCATCTATAACCGCAGATGTAACCTCTTACCCGGCCTCCCCTGAGGCTAATTTATTTATGAATGTTCCTATTAAAAATAGGACTACTCGCACAGTAGCTTGCTTTCCAGAGTGAATAGGGGAGGCAGAATACATGCAGTTTAATGAATAAATGTCTTGTGACAAGACATCTCTTTTTATGGGTAGTCTGGGTTCACCCCGTCGGACTGAGAACACCGCGCTCTCCCCCATGCTCTCGGGCCGCCGCAATCGCAGACCCTCGCACACAGGCGCACCACATAGGTGGGTATTTTGGGGTGGCTTTTTTCGTTTTGCTTTTTTCGAATGCAATGAAAAGTCCTGTGGCGATATCCTAAGTTTAGAAGGAAACTGCACACAGGTAGCCAGCTACTATTGCCTTGGATTACAACAGAAAAAATAATATATATCCCTAATAATACAATGACACAAATTGCCTTTTTTTTCTTCCTTTTTTTGGGGGGGCATAGAGTGGTTTATAAGCTACTATCAAGATTCTTGGCAACACGGAAAGGTTCGTTATTGCCATCACTCTCCTTGTTCTTAAAAGCGAGGAGGACTCGGCTTTGCCCTACCAGGGTAGCAAACGGCACATAAAGGGGACCAGGACGTGGGGGAAGTGGTGGGGGAAATCTTGAAATTGCCCTTTGAGAAAAGGGGGTTTTGGGGGACCAGGGGGAGATGGAGGAAAAGAGAGGGAGTATGGCTGTCCAACAGGACTGGGGAAACCTTCCAGAACAGAAGGGATGGCATGCAATAAATAATAAAAAAGCAAAATGTGAGAACACGATGTAAAGGGACACACGAAGGCGGCTTTGAACAATAGCAGGGCGCGAGGGGAGGAGACGAAACAGAGATGCCTTTGAATGCCGAAGGCACAGAAGGGAAAATCTCTGCCATGCTTTTCATCCCTACGAACAGTGACTTCTGTTCAGGGCTTCTGGAAAAGCACGTGGTGGATTTGGAAAAGTCTCCAGCCATGGAGAAAGACCACGATGGAAGATCTTCATTTAGGGGATGACCTGGCAAGATCCTGACAGCTTTCAGCAGCTGTACTCGGAGTCCCAAC
>NW_009189660.1:70980-73586 GCF_000690835.1 Fulmarus glacialis
CGCCCTCGCTCCCCTGCCTGTCATTCTCAGCCCATATCGAATGAAAGAGAGATGGGGCAACCTTGGCAGCCTGCGTGATAGACGGGCAGGAGTGGGACCACAGGAGGAGCTGCTGAAAGGTCTGAAATTGCTGATGTGTCCCACAGCATGAAGGACACTTGCCATGCATAATGGATAGGATGCTGGGTATTTTCCCAGTATCCCAGTTGGCCTGTGTACCACTTGCTGCCTGCTTCTCAAAAAGGGGGGGGGGGGGAGGGAAATAACCTTAGTATCAGAACAGCTTCTGTGTTTTGAAAGAGCCATTTGTATGTTGCCACCTTCCAGAACGATGCAAAAATAAGAGGGCAGGGCAGGTGAAGGCTGTTGCATTTGCAGGCGTACCTGCCCAAAGCAATGCAGCCGGTTCTGCTGCAGCCCGGACAGGTCAGGTGCTGGGGCCAAAGGCTTGAAAATAAGGCACATGCACTTTTTCTTTAATACCATGTATACAAATTAAAATACAAAGACTGCCTAAAACAACCAACAAAATCACCAGCAGCAGAAAACAGTTTACTGCTGGAAAACCAGTATCCAAAACAACTTTGAAAATCCATGAATTTTCATAAACACTAGGCATTACCTGAGCTACGGACTTCACCGCTCGTTCAGGATATCAGCAATGTCAGTACAGCAAAAAGCTTTTCTGGTACTCATAGTGGATTGGAAAAGAAATCAAAAAAACCTCAAACAGAACTGAATTCAGCTTTTCAAGTGGGGAGCTTGCATTTACACTTCTCTACCCAACAGCCTCAAGCGAGCCGCAGCAGCCCTTTCCCTGCCATTCCCAAATTAAAGTGAATCAAGATCTGAAAAATTCAGGCACTGGTGTTCACATCCAAGATTCCAGCTATTTGCTTCAAACAATATTTCAAACTCTACTTGTAATTGGCAAAGCTGCTTTCACACACGTGTATGTCGCAGTCTGGTTATATACCGCTGTATATCTGGTTATAGGCTCTTGTATGATGAAGACAGTAAAAAGCAACAGGGTAAAGGTTCAGCCGGCTTTTAGTACGTATAATTGTACACCACGAAACCACGGTAGTTTGGACAAGGAGCAGAAACTGCGAAAAATTGATTTTCTTCAGTTTCCACAAGTGTGGAAACCAGGATTTTTTAAACCAAATTAAGCCCCAAAATGTAATTAAATCCATAAAAGCTATGAGGAAATTGAGTCCGTACCACATACTAACGCTTAAATTTATAAGCGATGGAAAAAAATCCACAGGAAAAAATACATTAAATTCTATATATTAGTGTAACAAAATAAGGAAGGGAATTCTTTAATAAGTTATGCTTTTTATGTCATCCAATTACCAAAAACAGTATGCAGTACTCCAGTTTTTCAAATCTATATCAATTAAAAAAGACTGCAAGAGTGAGGTTTTGGTTGGATCAGTGTCACAACATGGAGGGAAGGAGAGTTGCTCGTGGAGCAGCAGGAGAATAGAACACATTTTGAGAGTGTTAAAATAACAGAAATAAATGAGGATTATGTGCAATACTGCTACAAGTTTGAAAATTTAACTAAAAAGAATAGTAAAATAGTATCAGGACAAATACAAGAGATTCTGGACTCTAATAACAATGTTTCTTAATGATGCAGAAGGGAAAAACTGACTGAATTCACAATTACTTCTTGTGAAAGCTCATTCCTTTATGAAAACACGTAATACGATGTTGAATTTTTTTCCCCTTATTAGAGACATCTTATATTCTGAAATGAAGTACTACACACAGCCTTACATGCTCTCGTGTGCATGCAAAGTGATCTCAGTTTAAGGATAATGTAATTTTGTGTTCAACCATTTTTAGTATATTTAAAGGTATTTTAAGGAAAGTATCATCAACTGTAAGGCCGAAACAAAGATTTCTTTTGCACTTATTTTCCTAAAACGCTTCATCCAAGATGTTCAAGTCTGCATAATTTTATTGATCTCAAGAGGTTTTTCAAGAGATGACACTTCATTCCCAGAGGTAATCTCAAAGTTGAACATCAAAGTTTGTATTATTTTTCTTCATATTTTTTCCATTTTCTTTTTTTCTCTTTCTCATTTTGAAAGACTTTATAAAACGCAAAGAGCACGTGATCTTAAGCAACATGAATCTTCAGAGGATTGCTAAAATATTTGATGATTGTGTCCAGAAGCTAAATAATGTAAGGGATTCCACTGCTGTAAATATTTCTAGCATATTATCTGCAGAAACTATATATAGAGAAAAGCACTATTATTTGATTCAAGCACTGAAGATTACTTAATGCAAAGCTCTGTAGGTATATCATTAAAGACAATAATAAAATACAACTATTATTGTGCTCAGATTCCCAATTTCCAACTGCAGTGAAGAAAGCCTCATAATTTTCCAATATCGCATCTGATATACTAAAAACTCTCATATATAAGGACTATTTCCTAGTGGTTTTTTTTATTCCATTAAGTTTTTTAAGGATACTGCAGCCAGCTTTCTCTCCTACACGCCCTTTGCAAAAAAGCCAGGCACAGGAAACAAAGATTTTAGGATAAAGAGGGAGCACGATCTCTAAACCAAATCCCCCTCGGCAT
>NW_009189660.1:73617-81494 GCF_000690835.1 Fulmarus glacialis
AGAAGCATGTGAAAACTGAAAGAGAATCTGGTCAGTTGAGAAACCGTAGTTGCAGAGTGCGTTGCAAGAGCACGTAAGAACAAATAAACGGTTATCTGATGGCTTCAGGAAAAGGAAAGTGTAGGAGGAGGAAATAATATTAGTTACCCTGCAAGTACCATTCGCAACTGGAGTAGGAGCGATTGTGAAAGGAAATATTGCCGCTCCACTGGCCCCCAAAGGATTATAAATCTTTTGGCCCTTGGGAGCAGGTAAAAAAAGTATTTCAATCATTAAATAATAAAAAACAGTGCTGAAACCTTCCTGGTGATAGCGTGTGCAATCAGGTGTTGGCCAGACGGACGGAAAGTGATTTACAGCAATGGCTTTGGTGGGTAAGGAGACTTCTCTTTGTAAATACAAAAAGATGGATCTAATTTAGTAGTATTAAAAATCAACATGTAGATTTGGATAAATTCTCTAATCTTGCAATGAATTTTATCATTTCGGAGTTCTTGGCCAACTCTTTGTGGTTTCTTAAATTGTTTTATGAGGCAAGGGCAAAGGATGAATGAAATTTTTCATTTGTAGGAACTGTAATAATTTTAAGCCTTGGTTTCAAACTAAAAAGCAATTAGGTTAAACATGGAACACCCCAAAGAAAAAACTGATCATTGCAATAAATAATACCTGAAAACCACAGCAGCTTCAACATTAAGAAGCTCTTTCTTTTAGTCAGCTGGGAAACAGCTACAGACTGCCAATGGAATGATGTGGAACAAAAAGATATCAGTAATATATGATCTTTTATAAAAGAATTCAAAGCTAAGAGGAGTCAATTAAAAGATCACTTCACAAGTCAATTAAAAGATCACGATTGACTCCTTTTGGATTGGGATTTATGTCCTACAACACTATTACAAAACCTAGAAAAAACCCCAACCCCTCCAATTCTGCTCCACATAGCACCTTCCCAGTATAATCCCCTGCATATAATCGTTACAGTGAAATAAAAATATACAGATATAATAAAGTATTTATAACATAGCAGAACATGTGAAACGTTAAGTGGCAGATGTTAACAGGAACAGTAGATTTTCACATATTTTTGAGAAATGCTGCAAGTTGCTGACAGAGAAGATACAGAACAAAATTATCCTGTTAGCTAATTGAATTCCCAGAGCTCTTTCTGAACAGAAACAGGTTTGGTTTAAAGAATCTGTAGTTAAAGATTTTTTTCATACATGCATATACTTTAATGCACTGATAATGAATTGTAATTTAGACCGAATTATTTACAATTCTAATTAAATTATACTGCAATGTAGGATTTCAGATATTGATTTAACTCATCTAAAGCTACATGACGGATGCATTCAACTGCAGGCAACAAAAACTCTAGCTTTGATCTCAAGAGGCTTTGTACATTGTAAGGACTCAAGTCTTAAAATTAAACTTTGCTCCCAGTTTTTAATCACTGTTTAGACGAGACAGCTGTGGTAATTCTCCCCCAGTAAAATAAATTTGCTTGTAATCTGATAATTTTTCTGGGTTGAACTGCATTGATTTTCCAAGATTTGTTAACACAAGTCCAAATTACAATTTTTAAAAGTATCCATGATATAGGCAAACACCCTCACATCCATGCTTTCTTCCTGGAATTTCTTAAGCCATGCCTCGATAGAGAAGGAAGAAGTAGAAAAAGAGATGAAGGGAAAAGCGTTGCTGAAATAACACCGCTGTTTTGCTCTAAGATAAGGAAACTATAATTTTAAAGTTTTCTGTTAGACAAAATGAATTGAAATAATTTCACACTAGTCAGACTGGGAAGGTAGCTTAAGCTTTTTTTTTTTTTTAAATCATCTAGTTTCTAACACAAGTTTTGGGTATCAAACCTTAGAAAGTAACTTTGGCCTTTCTACATGTTCATAAAATGTCAGAATAAACTATGGGTCGTAAAACCTCACTTGGAAAAAACGGTCACTGTGTTAAGAAGATGTAAAGCCCACGATGCCTCATTAGCTACACACCATCGGTACAACTGATCCTGCAGCCGTGCTCTGCACCCATCAGCGCGCTGATCACTGTGCTCGTTTGTGGCCATCGAATTAAAGCAGACAACGATGTAAATGACAGACTGCTGTCGTCATCCTAACATACACCTTCTTTGGTAAGGAAATCTCATATATAAAAGCATGTGTGTGCGAGTGTTTAACTTCTAGATAAAAAAAACACCAAAAATGGATGGAATTTAACAGCAGCTTAAAGACATTAAATACTTGGAGGCTCGATCCTGCAAGCTCTTACGTATGAGCTCACTCACAGCAAAGTTGTTTCCTTCAGGCAGCAGGATTACCCTCCACCGTTAGCTGGCTGACAAGTACTCAGCATTTAAAAGACACAGTCTTAAAACACTATGTATCGTACAAAAAAAAAAAAACCCACCACAAAACAGATTTTTGTATGTATGAAATTGCTGCGTTTCCATAAAATCTCCTGTTAGATTTACTTCACTTTAAATAAAGCTTACTTGCAAAATGTTAATGCAGCCTCTCTGTATCAATTAGCACTATTACAGAGGGGGTGACCTCTCACCTTTGCAGGCAATGATTAAGGACCAGAAATTTTATTGATTTTTCTGTTAGCTTGATTTCCTTCAGCCATCTCACCATCTAGAAAACACTTTTGCTAATCACCCTGCTCACCGCCGAAGGAACTTCACCTTGTCCAGGAATACTGAGTGTTTATAGAACACAAAGCTGCGCTGCCATCTATTATTCATAGAAATTCGGAAATTAATTTATTCCATTCATCTAGCAACAATTTATTAATAAAAACGGGCACCCCCGCTGCCAGCAGCGCCCAGACGTGCGGGTCTAGGTTCTGCCGCCGAAGGCAGGCCCTTCACTGCCCTCCCCAATAAAATTACAGCCACGTTTGGGAAAGGATTTTGAGCTAAGTAGTAAAGCTTATTATTAAAACAGATGTAAAAAGCAGGATTAAGTCATACTAATGCTCAAAACACAGTAGGCATTTAATAAACAATAGCTGATGCCCCATCCACAAATATCTAGTGTCCAAACACTGGCTAACACTATTAAGGACTGGTTTTTTTCTAGTATCTCCCATCCCAATTGAGATCAATTCTTCTACTAGTCACGTAGTGGATTTAACTGAAAAGATGGTGGTTTCACCTCTCCATAGGCAATCGCAGCCATGGCTGAGAGAGAGAAGGAGCTTACCCGTCCACTGCCTGGTTCCCCAAAATCTGAAGTCAAATCAGCAAAAATGGACAAAGAAACTTGCAAAGTAACCACTGCATTTTTGCCTAACAAGGTCACCAGAGTGGGAACAGTACTGGCAACCAAAGTTAGTTCAATAACTAGATCGACACCGACAATTATAGCTACTTTGTTTTTTTTAAACCAATCCTATTATATCTTTTCCCAAAGAAAAGCAAGAGAAAGCAAAGAAAGAAAAAGAAAAGCAAAGAAAGCAAGAGAGAGAAAAATATGAAAAGTTGTGTCAGATTAACAAAAGTTTTAAACAAAATGGAGAAAACTGACAATAGGGAGAAAGTTTTGCCTTATACTAATTCACGTTTATTTTAAAAATATTAAAACCATTGTGCATTACAAAATGCACTTACTGAACCTCCACTTACGGGGACATATTTCTCCTCCTCTGTCAAACTTCATTTTTCCTACTGAATCTAGATCCTCACTAAGCCAAATATTTTTTTGAAAGTTATCTCTAGCTTGCCTACATAAATACATTACTATCTGAAAAGACCCCTAATGTTCTTACGAGGGCAAAGATGCTGAATAAACACCAGCTTGGTTTTTATTTATATTAATGTTTGAAATAGCTTTTAAAACATTCTAGGAGAGATGATTTTTATTTATAGCTTAGATTTTTGTGTGTCACATTTTTAAACAAAGGGGAAAGGGGAGAGAAACTCTGCTGTGCGCATTAGACATCAGGCAGACATCAGAAAGGTGTATAATTTCAGAAACGGGGAGACCAAATTATAAAAATAACATCGTATTTGCTTACGTTACTGATTTCTCCTCTCCCTACTACTAAAGCTGAAATTCTGTGTTGCGGTGCAGGTTTTTCGGAGCAGCACACAACACCGCTGAGAAATCTTCCCAAAACCTTCGCAGCATCGCTGCAGCTCTGAGAATAAGGAATTAGAAAACGTGACATTTGACAGGCGGCGGATAACAAGGTGCAAAAACTGCAAAGTTCCTGTAGGTAGAAAGAAAGCAAAGCAATGTAGTGGAAGAAAAAATTCCTGACAGCTCTGACACATGGGACCTATTTTTCTCCTCAATGCACATGTAGTTCTCCTGCGAGTATAATGAGAGTTGTGCGCATATGGTGAGGAGGAAAGGTTACTCCATAGAGCAAACTGCCTGGCCGTCCCCGTTTAAAAAGATTACGTCAAAGAAAATATGAAGATGTTTTTGCTAACTTTTTGAGGCAACTAACCTGTTTGGCAAAGGCTTTAGGTCACTTCAAAGTAGAAGTAGGAAAAGACAAATGTTTATAACGTCTCAGTGAATGTCTAATGCCTAAAATCAATCACTTGTCTACTCAAAAGATAACTCCTCCGATTCCAGTCCCCAAAGTAACAGCTACATCAATCCAACAGAAAGCAAGGATAAGAGGATTGATTGCAAAAACTGAGATTTCAGTGATTAAAAAATATCGTTAAATAGCTG
This sequence comes from Fulmarus glacialis, assembly GCF_000690835.1. Lineage (NCBI taxonomy): Eukaryota > Metazoa > Chordata > Aves > Procellariiformes > Procellariidae > Fulmarus > Fulmarus glacialis. The sequence goes on from NW_009189660.1 coordinate 78,324, forward strand.
AATTACTCAAATGCCTCCATTTAATGTCATCAATGCATTACTCCGGGAATGGAGATAATAAAAAACCCTTGTTACCCCAGACCGATAACAGGAGCTTCCAAGGAGAGCAACTGAAGCCCAACAGCAGATTAGCTCTGATTATAATACTTGTACCTAAAATTGCACGGGGGTTCAAGCACGGACATGCATTACTCTAGCCGTGAAGAACACGGTTTGGCTGACAAACTGGGGGGCTGCCACTGTAGCTCTGCGATTCAAATTTTTTCTGTTTTATCCAGGTAGCAGTTATAGGGTTAAACTTTCAAATTATCAGATGCTAGTTGCTGGTGAACATACTTCTCTGGATTTTAAACACCCCTTTTCCTCTTGAATGATAAAAAAGCCCGTCTTCTCTTCCCTCTCGCAGATCAGAGCGGGTCCCTCAGCACCACACCGTTCTCACCCCAGGAACGCAAAGCCACCCAATTGTCACTGAGAACCTGCTTTCGACTGCTCAAGTTGCAGGCTATTATTTTCAGTGCTGCTTTTCTGAGCATTAAATTTGTTGGCTTTTTAAACTCACCCCTACGTACAGCACTAATGCGTTCCACAAAACCAAGCCCGATCTCCTCCGAGGTGCAGCAGTGTCCCTTTTCTGAAGGTGGAACTCAAAGCAACACCGAGCTCCCCGCGGAGCCCCGCTGCGTTCCGAAACTGCGTCTGAGAAAGGAATTGGCTTTTCATCTCCATCACTGGAGAGCCACGAGACGCTTCTTCGACATCACTCCCCTCTCAGGAAACTCCAGCTTTCCTGTACGCACACGATGCCTCCGGGATGGGGCAGGACAAGGGAGATGCTCTCCAAGCCACCTGAAGCCCGGCAGGATTTTCATCCCTCCTGTTCAATGGACCACAGGCTGAGGTGGCCTTAAGAAGGCTGGTGGAGGTATCAAAGATGGACATCCAACTTTAAGCCAGCAAGCTAAAAACTCAGCTCAGAAGCAGTTCTGTTTAACTGATCTCAACACGCCTGCTTCATCCAGGTTGTCTACCATAGGAGGACTGTTCAAAGCAGAAGGACACCTTAAGTTAAAATCTTCATTCTTAAGAACTTCTAACATGAGACTGCAGAGAAGGCTACACCTCCCAGCCAACAGCTACAGAAAAACAAATTCCGTTCTCCAAATATATGTTTATATAGAATATAGCTGAGGTTGATTAAGTGTGATTTCTGTTTATTTTAAAGATGTCAAAACCTGAAGTCTTCATACAGCTTTCTAAGTTACAGGATGCATCTTTTACATTAATTAAAAATGTAACAACGTCATCCTCTTTAAAGAAGTAACTTATATTCACACATTTAAAAAGTTAATTCTTAGGAACATCTGTCAGCTCAAATGAAATTTCGTTCTAAATAAATAATCCTTCCCCAAATGAGAAAAAAAAAAATCACCAAAGGAAAAAAAACACCCTATGATGAGCAACACAGTCTAGATAATTGCCACCTTGCCAAGAACATGGGAGCTTACTTTCTAGAGTTCTTTAAAATTTGAAGCAAATTCATTCTTAAAGTAATTATTAAAATGTGAACTAAATAAATATGAACTTCACCATTCCCTAAAAAAAACAGAGTTTTCCCATAAACAGATTGATTTTCTCACTAGAAATTACACCAAAGTAGACAAAGAGGTTTCACTGTCCGCAGCCCAGAGGCATCAAGCCAAGGTGTGAAAGCAAGTGAAAAGAAAGGGAAGACGCAAAAATATAGCAATAGCTACTCAAAATGGCAAAGTTTTCTAAAGGATTTATTACAAAATGGTCCTTGGCCATTCTGGATTTCAGTGCTGAACCACACTCATGAAACTTCAAGGTTGTTTTGAAAAGTCTGAAATAAAAATAAAGTTATTTAATATTCTCACTTTGTAAAACAGGTGGGCAGAGTTCATGTTGTCGCAACACGTGAGAAGTCAGGACGGGCTCCAAACCCACCCAGCAGAGCCGGGGCCAAGCAGCAGGCTGGGGATGAGTCCACGTGCTGATGGACCCCAGCTCCTGCCCACCACTGCCCTTGCAAACATGACTTACTCTGCCTGCAGAGCCGTAAAGTCCCATCAGCTGAAATATTTTCCAAATGTGATTTATCTTCCCAGTCCAGACCATCACTTAGAAGAGCCGATATGAAGGAAAGAGGATGAACTGCCTGCAGCACTCTGGTCCTGCAGTGGGCAAAGCCCTAGACTGGAAAACCCAGAATCATATAGCACATATATGGACTTGTAACGATACATACACAAGTATTTACACATGCATACACACACACCCAACTTAAAATCACCTTTAAACCATTTTCAGAATTCCTCCTCTCCTCATCTGTGGGTAAACGACTGAATTCCTAAATATTTGTAAATTAAAACTCATAAGGATGTAATAAACCAAACTGATATGAGAAAGAGCTTAATAAGGATATAAACAAGGTGGTCTTTCTTTAATCCTACACCATGGCTATTGTAAAGAAATATGAATGGGTACCAAGCCCTCATCTAAAATTCCGTACTATTCCAGCGAGCATGCAGCAGAAGCAAAAGCATAGCAGCCTACATGATAAATATTTAGGTGCATCTTTTATGCATTACAATACTATCTCTCATGAAAGAAAATGAACTTTATAAATGAGTCAGAGCACAGATGAAGGAATTTTCTCTTCTGAAGTTGATAATTATTGTTGTTAATTTGAAGCCATGCACTTCATTCTGTGTGTGGCTACCTATTATTTAAGATTTTGCTGTTAATCTGTCCCTCCCAGCAGACTCAAAAACACTCACTAAGATCGTTCAAATTAACCATTCAAAAAATAATCAAAGTAGTGCAGAAATCCTGACTAAATAGCTGGCTCTTATGAAAAGTACAGACTACTACGTAATACATAATATCCTGTATAATATAACATTCAAAACTGTTATATTACTGGAAAATGAGAAAATGTTACCATATGTGAAGATGAGCACTTCTATAAATTAAAAATAGAAAAATAAAGCCCTGCAAGCAATATATGCCGGTGTGGTCTAAATGTAACTTTGCAAGCGTCACGCAGTAACGCTGTTAACTTGAATTAAAAGTTGACACCAACCAACCGCACAGACAATTATCCACAGAAGCGTGCCTCGCTCACGTTTCATCCCTCACCCGCAGCCA
>NW_009189661.1:0-13606 GCF_000690835.1 Fulmarus glacialis
CGGGAGGAAGCTCGGGGCTGGTTGAGGAGCCGCAGCGGAGGACTGCTGCTGCCGGCCGTGCCATAAGCGACCGTCCCTCTTGACCTGTCTCCGGGTCCGCGGGGCGCTGGAGAGCGCAGAGGCCGACTGTGACTTCTGTGACTTCCTCTGGTGCCGTCCTTCGTTGTGTGTTTGGCCCAAATTTGCTTTTGGTTTACCTAATTTTTAAGAGGCAGCATGCTTTATGCTTCGTGGTTTTTGTTTGGTTTTTTGTTTCTAAGAATGCATTTTTAGTGGTATATAGGGAATGAATCACATTCTGTTCTTGTCTTTGACTTATTTTTCTAATTTTAATGAAATGTAAGAAGTTTCAGTCCTGAAACTTCCACTTAACCATGCCTTGCAGTGGTCTGTGTTTGTTAATTTTTCTTGAACTATGTTCTATGTAGTATTAAAGTTCAAAATGGTTTCTCTTGTTGGGAACTCCAGAATTAACTATTTCAATAAATAATCACTTAGATTTGAATCGACCCTAATCAAAATACGTGCTGAAGTTAGGAACCTTGTTATCCAACATCCCACCTAGTGAGCAGGCACCTGCAAGAGCGATTCATCTCATGCTAAAACGCCTATGAGAGGAATTCTGTTCCTTCATAACCCCAGGCAATTTGGATTCAGTTACAACTGGCACCTAAAACTGGCAGAATGAATCCAGGCATTGCTGGACATTCTTGTTTATACTTTGTTCTATTTGGCTTTTAAAATTCCCACTGAAAATTTTCTTAATTTTTTTGCTTTTTGTATTACTTCAAATGTGATGTACATAATATGGAGCTTTAAACTGTCTTTGAGAAAATGAAAGCCTGTTGCACAGTGTAAGGCAATGAGCTACAATTCATGTCCATAACAGAGGGGGCAAGATGTCATCAGTTTAAACTGCAGTAAGAAAAATGGAGGTGAGATATTAAAAAAATCCGTCTACTGGCAAAGATACTACAACATTAGGCTGCCTAATGCAGACAGCATGGGTATTGAGTCTTCATCACTTGGGGCTTTAAAGGCAAGTTAGACAACACAGGTTTTAATTGTGGCAGCTCCTGCTTTTAGCCAAGGAGATGAGCTGAGTGGTCTGTTATAGCTCTTTTCAGGCTTTGTTTTCCCCCTGAACAATTAATATTCTCGTTTAAATTTATTTTGATTTTGACTCCTACAGAAAGGATGGAGAAGATGAGTATTCTTTCTGGTTTTTACCTCTCTAGGTGCGTCTCAAGAAAACCATTGAGCGGTCAAAGCAATGGGTATTGCCTGACATAGCAAGATCTGTTTTAAATCTCAAAAGCGTGTCAACTAGCTAATGTTTTTAAGAGACCTCATTGCCAGCAGAGATGGAAGAGGATGAACTGCTTCCAAAGCTTCCACAGACATATTTGCAACAAATATGATATAAATCATCAAAGAAACCTCTTGTTTCAGGATGAGTCAGAGTTTGTGCTTGGAATCACCAGGCGTTGAGAGAGTTGAAATTGCCTTTTCAGTGTTTGGATTCACCTCCACAGGTGAAGGCTGGCCTTAGGCTCGAATTCCTCCCATGCAGGTGGACAGTTTCAACATCTTCCTATTGCAGTGAGAAATACAAAAAGTATCACAGAAATGTTTAAGAATGCAAAATAATGATTGCACCTTCATATAAACAAACCAAATCCTTGGACCACTTGCCCTATTCTCATGAAGTCCTCATTTAGCTTCTCTCCATAAATGAGTTATTTAACAGTAATCATGTCCTCTTGGAATGAATAGTTCCTATTCACATTCGTGCTTTAGCCAATTACGTATCACAAGGATGTAAAATAGGATACCTGTCTTCCTGTGGGCTCTTGCTCCTGCCCAGCTTTCTCTTTTCCTAATGCATGGATGCCTATGGCAGCATCTGCCTTAATTTCTTTATTCCTTTTAACTAGTAAGTGCTGGAGAAGAGATGGAGGACAGTTGGCAGCTGTGTGTACAGAAAACATCCTGACAGTCACAAATGACTTGGGGAAAGAAGGGAGTTTCAAAGATCTTAATGAAAACACCAGTTGCACGTTACTTGGTGAAAAAATATTTGGAATGTCTGGTGGTGTCTTTGCACTAATTTGGAATAGAGACTTTCAGCAGGGCTGTTAAAGTGCAATAGTGGCTGTGCCAAATCAGACCAAAGACCACTCTAGCTAAGAAATCTTTTGCCAGTAGCAAATGCCTACAGTAGAACCAGGACAAACAAGTACTCCCCTGTATACCTTTCCCAGTGATATTACCAAAAGCAGTGGGTTTTAAGGGAAACTGTTAACACACCACTCACAGGATTTATCTCGTGAAATTGTGTAGATTGCAATCTGAGAATGTCACATAAATATGGACTATGTGTTTATGGAGACAAGACTTCAGCACACTGAAAGATGAATTTGCAGGGTCATTTTCATTTTTCTGAAGTGAAACTTCCCACTGAAAGGAAAGCTAGCTCCAAATAAAACTCTAAATGTTATAAAAGATCCAAACAGGATGTTAATGACTTACTCGTTTATGTCCCCTTTATTAAATGGTTTCTGATTCAGGGTACACAGTTGTCCCTTTTATGCTCTCACTTTTGCTAACTGGTGAAGACACTTGAAGCTACAGATATGTATGGTAAGAATTTGGATTGAAAGTAGTGCTGGTTGACTGTAAAGTGCAAATACTTTTAGTAGGACAGTCCAATAAAAATATAGATGCACATGTTGATTAGTTAATTTCTACTAGAGCAATGTTTGTACTTAGGACTTATTTTAGTAAAATTCAAGTGCAATTAAATGCAGGAAATCAGTTAGTAAATTGACACCATTTTACTAAAGTTGCTGGATATATAAGGAAAGATTAGAATGTGTTTTGCATCTAAAACTGATTAAACTGTTAAGATGAAATTCACCTCATATGTAACTGTACAGCATCTAAGATTTTAGAGCTCACAGGTCTTAGCTTCTCATACTGAATTCTTACTAGCAGTTTGGAAAATAAGTGCAGTCCAGTGGTCTTCTCAATACTAATACTGAATTATGAACTTTTCTATACTTGTAGAGGGCACAGCTGTCAAACTGCCTGAATAATTTCAGCAACCTGTACTTAGTACTTAATAATTTACTTCCTTGAGCCATTTCTATCTTTAAAACTTTTGCAGCAACCATGTACTAAGTAGCTTCTTATTTACATTTCTTATACTATATGTTGGCCTTATTACAAGGTGTCAATTTCAGTTAGCTTAATTTTCCAGACAAAAGAAGCATTTATATTAAAAAGCAAAGTACTGAATTCTAAAATAAATCTGTGATGTTAAGACAGGGTGATTTGTGAGTTGCATGAAAGAAAATGTATGCAAAATGATTGGTTAAAACTTGGTACATGTTTTTTTGTGTGATTATATATCCATACCAGAGGGGACTATTTCCTACTATAATGATCAGCAACAGTCATAGTAAACGCAAAGGAAAATACCTTAATTGCCCAGCGGATATATATCTGAATGAACGTGACAAAGTCTTTGGGGCAGCAGAAAAGGATACATCTCCTTTACAAAGGAAAAAGTATTACTGCTTTGAATCACTGCACAAAAATGCAACTACATTTTATATTGAAGTGCTAAACTAGGAATACCAGTGATATTACACTGTTAATGTCAACATTAATGGATTTAGAAAAGAAAGATTTAAGACATCAGACTTTAAAAGGGAAAAACCAGGTTTATTTCATGCAGTTTACAATACGCTAGTGTTATGAAAAGGAGGTTAAAAAAATACCCACACATTTTAATTGTATGTTTTAAAAATGATGGTTAACTGTAACCATCTTCAAATGGTTTGGGAAGCCCTAGCAGATTTTTATCCAGGGAAATTCCCTGGATTCAGTTTCTTGTCTATGTCTGTGCTAAAAGTTTTGGCTAATGCAAAAGCATTAAAACCAGATCAAAACTCAAACTTTGCTGCAGTAAGAACACTTCAGAGATAATGAATTGGCACAAAATAAAGTGTTATTGCTAATCCACTATCCAGGAAATAATATGTTCCAAGTATGGCCACCTGGTCATTAACACAAACAGCTGATGCACAACTAATTTTGAGACCAGTGATTTGTGGGAAAAGGAGAAAAAAAAAAAGAACATCTGTTGAATTGGGTAGGTGGGCCTAGAGAATTCATAGGAAATAGATTTTTCATAGCTAGGCTCAGATGAGGCTTAGGACAGAAGCAGGTGGAAATAGTTGCCATTTGATACTCCTTCAGTTTGGTGATCTTGTTTGAGTTCCAGGTAGACAGGTTGGCAACATTTCTCTTACAGTGCCTTGGCACTTGCTTCATCCTAGCAAGTATGCACGAGCCAAGTTAAGTTTGAGTAAAGTTGTGCATAAGCTTTTGGAAAATCTTCACAAGGAGCAAGAATCATGTACATAAATACATTAACTCTTACATTTCAGATGACCAGGCCTGGAAATCTCAACAGGTATTAAGTCAGGTCAAAATTTAGGCTCAGCTTTCTAAGGCAAGGAGAGCACTATCACAGAACCTCCTCCCTTTCCACCCACCCCCAAAGTAGCAAAATAACTTTCTAAAAAGTTTCTCTCCTTATGGTAGTTATTAACATACAACATCCTGAAGAGAACCCTTTGATGAGCCCAGAAAGCTATGTTTGCAGCAGTATCTATTCACTGAACTTTTGAGAAGTTTATGCCTTGGTAGACCTTGGTAAAGTAAAGGACAGCTAAGTTGCAATGAAATATTCAGTGACAATTTCCTGGGGCAGAATCTTCCTCAAAGTCTCTCTATAGCCGATGCTGTTCATAGAAGTTTGTAGATTTCAGCATAGGCTATAATAAAGTGATGGGCAAGTGTACTGTCTTCTCTAGTGTGTTCCTTACCAAGCTGTATACTGAAATTCCAAGCCATATACGAACACTTACATCTGCAATTAGTTCAGCCATTTGTAAAAATTATTTTAAAGTCCGTGAGTGGAAAGAAAAACAGACTAGCTGCTTTTTAAATGTTATGTGTCTCCAGAACTTCAAATTAGCCCTGGAAAGGATTTTAGCCCTTTTAGCATTTCTGCATTGAAAATGGAAAGAGTTCCTTCTGTCTGACACTTGTTTAGGCAAACTGAACAATAAGATCTATTTAGCCCTTTAAAGCCTCAGTTCAGTAAGAAGTCTTTAAAGACAGCTCCTCATTGTTGTGAACCAAAAGAAAGAAAAGTTATATGACACTGAGTTCAGAGAGCCTTCTGCATTTTTTTAAAACTATTTATACTATTTTAAGACTTAATAATTCTACACACAAACCCAGGTAAGATCCTGAGATTGTTCTTAAAGCTGGAGATAACTCCAGTCTAAACTATAATGAAGTAACAGGCAGCATCCTCAGACCATATGTATTTCAAAATTGTTGTGTTAGAAAAGACACTTCTTCAATGACCACTGGAAGTTTTAATCCTACCGTCCTGAGCTAACAGGTACTCTTAAAGGCATAACAAAATCTCATCTCTCTTCAAAGGCCCCACCTTTCAGGGCTGATTGAAGCAGTTAATTTGAAAAACTTGAAAGATGCTTTTGATGTGGTAAGAGAGAGAATAAAATAGGAGAATGACACTTTCTGATTTTATCACATCTCAGGTGAACAAAATCTCAGGCTTCATCATCAAGACTCTTTCACTTGACTTTGATCTCTTGAAAAGCCCAGTACTTCACTTTTGTCTCAGTACTTCTCAAGGAATGTATTCCTGAATGATTGGACAATACACATTATAATCCAGTTTCTAGGTCATTTCATTCAACCAGATACTATTGCATTTTTGCATTCCAAGTTCGTTTTTGTAATACTAATAAAAATAGTAATTTGTAATTAATGTGTGTTAATTTGCTGGTGGTAGCTCTCTACTGCTCAAAAAGAGATGGACAACTCTCAACAACTTCAACAGACGTTCACAGAATACAGCATTCTGTTCTGAGCAGCAGTTTTGTGAAAACTCCATCATCGTACTCAACAGACCTTTTCCCTAAGCATGCCTGTAGTCAAGTTCTCTTTTGTTTAATCTGCTAGAAGTTTTCATTTTTCTCCTGAAAAAAAACTCTCTCTGAGAAAGAGGAGATTGATTCAATTTCGGTATTTTCAGGAAATAGTCCTGTTTCTAATAAATTATAACTGTGCATTCACATTGCTTGAAATGGAGCTACACAGCTCTTGTCTAAAGAAAATCTGAAGACAAAAAAGTTGGATGGATACATCGAGCTCAATTTCTTAAGAAATATCTTTTACTAATGCTACAACGAAAGGTGAAAGGAACTTTTATCATTACAAGAAACCTAGCTGAGTTTGAAAAAACCACAGTACATTTTCCAAATTTTCTGAGTATATGATTCTGAGGACTGAAAGTTTAGTAGAGAATCCATGTAAGCTTCTAAACACAATCAGGCCTTTGACACACATTTAAATTACTGTGGGATAACAAACTGCAATTAGCCATGATCCACGGAAACCCCACAGTAAGTGGGAGAAAATTCCAGGTAACTTTTTGTCTTTTGTTTAAAAAAAAAAAAAAAAAAAATCTATTTCACATTTACTGTGGGAGCTGCTGAGTCAGACTATACTTTTGGACAGTTATTATGGACAAGGTGACATTCACATCTTAGAGGCCTCAGAATGACTTGTTCATTGCAGATAAACTGATTTAATTGCTGCTTGAAGAAATAAAAAGCATTTAATATAAAAATGTCATCTCCAATACAGAAATTAGCCTCTGACAAAACTTAAGGCCAACAGTTTCCTAATTCAAAGCAAGAAATTGCTATGATAAATTTGAAATTCTCAGTTTTTAAACAAGTTTTGCAAGAAGTTTGCCATGTAAAGAATTTCACTGAAAATCCACTAATCATCTGCTGAAGTAACTTCCTGTTCCACGGACAACACGTCAAACAACTTCACTGAATATTCGTATAGCAAAACAGTAGAAAGTTAAATCTTTCATAGAATTTACATTTTCATGAGAGGTCACCTTGATTAACTGTTATGTTTTGGAATCTCTCCCTTCCTGCTTTATTTCCTTCTGCTATGATTCCTTCGTGCTCAGGATCTTAGATTCTAACCTGGAATACTGTTTTGATTTAAGAATAGAGGAGCCGTGTAAATCCAGAATTCACGTCAAAGGCTTTTGCAGTATAGCTTTCCAACTACAGCCCCCTAGTGAACACAGTCATAGGCAGTTCTCTTGAGGTAAATACTCTCCAAATGACAGAAAAATTTAAACTATATTGGTACATTACCTCATCCTGCAAGATCTTAACAGACCAAGCAATGTTTGCAAAACCTGGTGATGTAGATTGGACTCTAAAGCAATTACCTTGTTACTGTAGCTAACTTTATTTGAAATTACAAGAGCCAAATAAAAAGAAACCAAACTTGTTTAGGGATCAATTCTTAAAGCCTTGAAAAAGGCATGTGGTACCACTTCCATCTATCTGAAAGCCTCAAATGTTCACAAAAATTAAAGCAATAAAGACATTAGCAAGAACAGGGAAGTACTTAGTTCAGGTGGTCTCAAACAACAGCATATTTAAAATAGTTTACAAGGTACCTGCCTATTAAAGTTATCTTTTTTCTTTTTTTCTTTCTTTCCTAAAATCTTTGTGAGGTATTGGAAACAAAGTGCAAAATGATTAACCACTCATTTCCCCCAAATTTGCTACAACAGGGATACAATGTAAACTAGATTGCAGGTAATCTCACCATAAAAGCAGGTTTTTAAACTGAAAATACTCCAGTGAAAAAAACATACTGACAAAACCCCACTCTTTTACATATTCTAAATTTGTTCAGTTTGCTCCGTTTGTTACTCATGCTTTGCTGCTGTCATTCTTGAAAATTTCCCTTTACGAAATAAAATATTCTGTCCTTTTTGGGGTAAATAAGAGAGACAACTGAAATGCTGATTCAGAAAGATCACTGTAAAACACATATTTTAGGCATTAAAATCCACTTAGGCCAATGCCGAATTACTCTGTAGAGCACATCAAGAAAATAACAAGAAACATGGTTGGCTGCAATTCCATGAGCTAGGGAGCTCAGAGAATTCGGTGGAGTCATACTGTTTAAAAACACAGTGACTACTGCAGCAGAGGAAATGTTTTAATATGCAGTTAACACAGACAACTGTTATGCTTCTTTTCAGAAACACAAGATAATCTGTTACTATTTAGGGGAAATTTGGGTGCTAAATTTGGGTGCTAAAATATGGGTGCCTAAAAAAGTATAAAAGTATAAACATTTCCCCCTACACAATTATATTTTTAGTAAATTCAATTCAGTTTTAACATTTTAAAAAAAGACAAACATTTTATGTGTTGTTGTGGCGGGCCAGCAGCTTCCTGTGCAGACCACATCCAAGTCGCAAAATGCATTACAAACCCTTTCAAGGATTAGACGCATGGAACAAAACATTTAGCCCATTGCTTAACCTGCTTAGTAGAAATGGTTTTTACAAATTGTTTCTGCCAAACTTTTATCAATGTATAATAAGTCCTTTTAAAAAAAAAAAAAAAAAAAAGAGAGAGTAGACCCTAGGTGTTTGGAAATCCGGCTTTTGTGTAAACGATTACCTAGAGTATATGCATGAATTCTGAAGTTACTGAGAATGAAAACTGTAACGTCTTTAGAATTCAAAACAATCTTGTAGTTTTTTGAAACTCCCTTCCACTGCTTTTGGAAGTCAATGAAGCCGAGTTTTATACTGTCAATTACATTAAATGTTTTAAAGATGTGCTAAAGACTTTGCTCAAAACATAAGAGTATTAGAAAGCTCCAGTCTTGTGTATTAGCCTTCATCAAGGACAAACTAATAAAGCTGCACCAGATGTTTTCAAACAGTGTTCTTTAACTGCATAGTTGAAACAGTATATAGAGAGAAAGATTGGTTACAGGTATCCCGAATGTCTGAAGTAATTAAGTTTTTCAATTGGATGAGCTTGTGTTCACACTCAAGGTTGATTTTAATCCCAGTCACAGAGATAGGGATCTAGGACTAGCCTGCCATATTCCTGTACAACCTCCAGCTCGTGAAAAATCTCTACCATAATCCACAGAGTTCAATGCTTATAGGCATTTTATAAAAGCACAAACACACATGAGTACAAACATCTCAAAAGAAACAGAATGTTCAGTTGTTCATTTTAAGTTAATTTTGATTCCCCTTCCAAACATCTGGCTAAGACTGGAGCATAACTTTTGCAGGAGGAGACTGTTTTAACAGAAGAAACATCAAGAATAACTCGGATGAAGGCCATTTTCTCTGAGTTTAGTCTTCTCTTTGGGTATTAAAATATGCTATAAATCCAGTCAATATAAACACCCTTCCTTTACAGAAACCTTTTGTCTGTTGTGTAACTTTTTACGTGCTAGTTTCAGTTGATCTCCTAGGCTGTTTTTACATAATAGAGTATGTCAGAGCGCCATAAGGAACGTGCAGTATAACACAGTCAACTGGGGCTGCTGCTGATTCTGAAACAACGTAGGCCCAAATATTTGCATTTGGGGGGGTGTGTGTGTGGGGGGTGTGTGTGTGTGTGTGTGTGTGTGTGTGTGTGTAGCACCAATTACATTGTCCTTTAAAAGTTTACAATGATTGGTAAGAAAATGTCTCCAAACTGATCAACATTGGGTCATCCAGCACCAGACATTAAGTGCTACATGTCTCAGAGGAAAATATGAGTGCATGGTCATTTCTTTTTCAAATGACCAGTGTCAGTCAGCCCACAAGAGAATACAACCATGCACTACAACCAAAATCAACACACACTCCCACACCATCTATTCCCATTATGTAATCTTGCAATGCTTTCAGCCAGTTGACACCAGCTTATAGGCAAAAATGGTTGAACCCAGATCAACAGAAAATTGTCTAAATCAGATTTTTTCTTTTGCAGCCGAGCCTCTTCAGTGTGACAATTCACTGCGTCTTGGAATAAAAGAAAAAATTGTCACCGTTCAATACTGTCTTCACATCCTGGAACCTCGTTCTTGTAAAATCTGAAACAGACCAATAAAAATTCTATAAATGAAAATTCGCTCAATGTCATTCCTAAAGCATGGAGGTCAAAGAGCAACATCATGACTATTTCAAATAACTGATAAAGTGTTAGGGAGCTGGTTCAAGGACATTCCTGAAGTCTGTGCTTTAAGGCTGAAAAAAGACAGATTGATACATACAATGTCTACTATCAAACATCATGAAAACAGCATGTAAATCACTGCTAGGAATCGAGTATGATTAATATAACCAAAGCTTAAGGGTTGGTAGATGTAAAAAGTAAGCCATTTCACCTCATCCTAGTTTTGAAGACACTTAGGTCCTGTGAAATGAACTCGGGTACTTCATTAGAAATTGAATTTAATATTCATTTTTCCTGTTCCAGTAAAATGTCCTTAACTCTCTGAAGTTTCAGCTGCTAATTGTGTCCCATAAATCAGTACTGAAAACATGAACTAGCAACTAAAAATGTGCACAAATGACACACTGGGTGAGATGATGCAGGAAGTTTTCAAAGGCCAAGAGTATGAGCTGGCAAGATTTAAATCAACAGACTGATTTAAAATCTGAAATAGATGCCCAGTCTTGGTCTTTTGCATGAACTAAAGTCAACCAAATACATTTCTTCACAGATTTTTACTATGCTTTCAGACATACAAAGCTTATCAGCTGGACTGACCAGCTTTATGAAAACAAGTACTACTCTGACAGCAGTTTTAAAATATTTTTACATTAATATTATTTGCTCATGCAAGATCTCACAAGTTTTTTAGGCATCCTTGTCCACATGAAAATTGTTTCTGTGGACACAGGACATAGCACGTTGAAATCTTCATGCCTTACCTTGTTCATCATCATCCTTTGAAAAGCCCAAGCCAGGCAGCTGAGAGGCAATGCAGGCTCTGACTTCATGCAGAGGAATATATTTCTCAAAAATTCTGTCTAAGGAATTTGATTCTCCCACCATTACCACGGAACTGAGATTCCCATTACAGTAAGCAAAAGGATTTTTTTTTCCTAAAAGCAGTTGGTTTGTTCAATATTCACTTTAAAAGGCATATATTAAACACAGGGACTGAAGTCTAACAGAAACAAAGTATCCACCCCTGAAAAACCTAGGAATCCTTGTCTATAGGGCATCTTACAACATGAAGAGCACTTATTCTACTTCCAATCTGACTATTTTTTTCCTTTTCTGTTCAATCCTCTTTGACTCCTCCAGTGAGGAAAGGATCCAAGTCTTAGGATTGACTGTCCAAGCAACAACATTTCTCATCTTGTTACTCTAAACTGAATGGCAATCAGCAATAATGAGGTCAACTCTCGGGCTACGTAGTACCACAGGGAAGCCTTTAAGCAAACTGTAAAACCAATCTTGATAGTAGCCAAATAAAGCACTAAGCAAAGCTTCAAATGTACCGAGCACAAGTACTTAACAATGTTAATCTGTCAGTAAAAGTATCTCTAATGATACTTCATTTTCTTTTGCTTCTTGACAGTTCTCCTAGTACTGGGAAGGGCTCTTGATTTCAAAAGCTGAAAGAAAGCAAAGGCACAATCCCTGGACAATGGCATAGCTGTCTTCAATGTAGAATTTCATTCTATGATGATTTCAGTATAGTCTGATATTAAGACAAACACCTGATGCTAGTATTCAGTAACACATTCCACCCCAGAGGACCCGCAGAATGTGTCAGCACACACAAACACTTCCATCTTTGTGCCTGTAAGATAAAGGTTGGCAACCACTTAACGCAGCATGGCAATTTCAGGTATGGCTTTAAATAAAAAAAGTCTAGATATTTGGTTTCTTTTAAATATTGTTAAAATGTTGATAATTTAACCTATTGGCCTCTATCAGCCTGTCAGCCTAATATGTCTTTCATAGTGACTCTAGTCAATTTGTGTCTCACCTGCTTTGCACAACTCCATGGGATTTTTTAAGGACCGGAGTTCATAAAGAACCCATCACCATTTGTGGTCCTCAAGGACAGTTCAGAGACAGTTCAGTGTTAATTTAAAAATAAAAAAATAAAAAATCCACTTTATCACTTGTTCACTGCACTTCCTGCAGTACCTGGATCTCGCTTTGTGCATACAAAGTTCTTTTTCATTTCAAATTCAGTATCATTATTTTGAAGTTATGAAGCCAGATGTCACTGCAGCTACTTTGATAAATTTCCAAAACACAGAAAGATGTTTCCCCATGGGCCATGACATGCTTTACGGTATATTTTATAAGCAAATATTGCTTATTTCCTGAAGATAATTTACTATGTGTACTAAGCAAAAAGCATTTCATATGAAACTGTAGGAAAGATACAAGTGAATTCTGTGAGGAAAAGCCAGGCCCTGAAAATGGCTCAGCAACTGCTAGCGTAATACATTCAAAAGGGATTAGGCAAACGTACAAAAGATAGCACCACTGATACCTACTCATGGTATCATAGTGTCATTGTAGCTTGCATACAATGATCTGGATGCAGGCTTGAAGCCAAGATTCCTAAAATGAGGCTTACTGGAAGGTGGGGAAATATATCAGGAGTTAATTTGATAAATGCTTCACACTTAAACTCTCCTTGAGTATTTGCTGCTGGTCTCAGCTGAGAACAAAGCGCTGGAATAGGTGTCCACATAGCGGCTAACAGTCCGACCCAGCAAATGCAGTCAGTAAGTGAAACAATCTCCAACAGAGACAAAAATGTGGCTGAAACAAGCACCTGTGCAGTTAGAAAATAATAGTGGATCTATTAATTTTGTGAATCTTTCAAATTTAAAATGAAACATTTGAGTTTATTCTTTCCTAGAAGATAAAAAATACTTCTAAGATTAATAGACTTAGAGCTATTTTCTGTAGCTTCAGGAATACATACAATAAGATAAAGCTAAGCCAGATCTGGATGCTGAACTTTGCACACTTTACTGAGCCAGTAAACCCAACGCAAAGCAGAAAATGCTATCAGATCAGGCAACATTTTAACATCCTTTGCTTGGTACTCCTTCTGTAACCCTTACCCTTACTAAAGGGGAAATGATTTCTGATCAGCAAGCTCTAATAAGAGGTGTTCCATCCACCTCTGTTCAGAAACTGTGTGAAAGAGGATTTCTTGTAGCCATGGGCAGTGACTTTGTCCAAAGAGGAAATTGAATTTCAATTATCAGGAATTCTATCAAAACTGTACTTACTTACTAAATACTGAAAGGATGACTGACTCTGTTCCGCAATTCGAAATTCCTCCTTTTTTCCCCTGAAAAACTCCTTAATAAACGTATTCCTAAAAATTTTAGTGGCTCACTGGGCAAAAATGCTGAGAGAAGATGTCTCAACACTTACAGAGGTCAATAAAATTTGAAAACAGTTATGGCAGGTCTTCTCCCAAACTGCTAATAGCTAGGATTGAGGAGTATGTCCGCAGCAGAACCAGGCACGGAAGAAGTTTTTGTTTGGGAACATGCTCTACTAGCTAAACAGGTGACTTCGCTAATAATGCTCCTCTGTCCACACACTTTAGATCACAGAATCACCGAATGGTTTGGATTGGAAGGGACCTTTAA
>NW_009189662.1:0-34154 GCF_000690835.1 Fulmarus glacialis
CTGGGGGGGTGTCGGTGAGGAAGGCTGGGGGTGGCCTCTTCAGGGGGATCGACAATGGAGTCTGCAGTACTGCTGTAGTCTGAGGAGTTACAGAGCCATAAAACTGACCTTAAAAACATAAAAAAACCCCCAACAAACGCCAGCTTTTATAAGCCCTGGGTAGGATTTGACTATCTTGGGTCAATGGTTTTACAATTTCCAGAAGTAATGACATTTCAAACGCATTAAAGTCATCCCAGGTTTCTTAATTTCTTTTGAGGAAGAGCTCCCCTCCCTTGGTCAACACATCCCACACCATGAAGAGGTTTCTGCTCCCACACCAGATAACGAGGTAGGGGAGTGCCCAAGCTGTCAGAAGGGTGTAGGGGAGAGCCATCTTCCATTTTTAAGAATGGGAAGGAGGCAGATGAGGGGAGCACCATACTGGTCTAGGAACTAGGGCGAAAAGAGGAGTCCTTCTCCAGCAAGAAAGGAGAAAGATCTACATTGTCAACTGAGGAGGGCTGGGCAATTTCCCACATCGGGATTTGGGTGGTTGTTGCTGTAATCATCCCCAAAGACTGTGAGGAAGGCACTTCTCCTCTTGCTTCTGAGCATTTCAAGGAATAGGAAAGAGGGAATTTTCACATCCACGATTGTTTTTTAAAATATGGAGTGGAGGCTCTCATTGATGGTCTCGTTCCCTGCACCTGGATGGAAGAAAGCACTCATCCCCTGCTAATTAATATGATGCCCAAAAATGAGGATGTATACTTTTGCTGACCATCCATTTTAAATACAGCTGTGAGTGTGCTGTTCCATACGACATTTTTCAAATATGGTTCATCAAACTGTCTTGTAAATACTGCCTTTTCTCTCAGAGAAAGCTATCAGCAGGGTTAATTCCACTTTTTCCAGACAGACACATTAGGGGTTTCTTTAGTAACACAGGAAACGGTCAAGTTTATTAATTTTTTACTGCTATATCTGAGCACCGAACTCAGTATACAGTTCTATTCCTGGATCTGGTTTTAAATACAGTTCCTAAATACCACATAACCACAATAAAGCCTTTGGTACTGAAAAAACAATGAGGGTTTATTAATTTTAACAGCAGAGAACAAGCACATACGCACATAAGTACCCCACATTGCATTCTCCCCTTGGTGCGCATAGAATCTAATGAAAGCTACATGCCTGCAGGAGGGCAAAGTGTAACTCAATAAAAGCAACAAATAGAGGAAATCCAAACCAAAGCCCTGCAGATTTGGATGTAAATCCATATCCCAATGCCTTGCTCCACCTTCCCTCCTATACTGGACTATACCATTCTTCTGATGGTGGTCCAGGGTAAGTATTCCTCTCAAGTATCTCTCTGTGGTGCACAGATGTTCCTATAAAACTGTTAGTTTCAGTGACAGATAAGGTTTATATAACTTCCACCTGGCAAGGTGAACACAAGCTTTCGCCTTTCTTACTTAGATTAAGAGAGTACTGTGCAGTTTATTCTGTATGGGCCTTTTCTGTAAGGCTTTTAACATCAGAGAATGTCTCTGCACAGACATTAAAGATCTTGCACCATCTTAAATCTCATGGTTAAGAGATTTCCCCAGTGAGCTTACAGAAATCTATTGCCATTCAGCTGTATGCAGTTCCATTGACCCATGTGTTTCACCCCAGACACTGCTGCATTCCAGCGCCATCATACACGAAGCGCAATACCTGCTAAATATTTGAGGATTTTTATGCACAAGGAACTACATCAGTGCTTCCGGTTTTGCGTAGATGCACTAGTTAATACTTTCTTGATCCCACTGGAGGTCAGACCAATTTAATCTTCCCTTGACCATTTCTTCAAGCCATGAATTGCCAGGCCAGGCTGGTAAAGAGCAGCAGAACATTGTTTCCACCAAAACTTGCAAGAGTTCTACCCCTGATATATTTATAGCAGCAGTTAGTTCATCCCTGTAAAACACACTTGATAGCACAGCACGCCAGGCTCAGTCCTTCAGTACGGTTGACTTCACTTTGTATGAAGCAGGCTGGTACGCTTGCCAGTCAAAGACCTGAATGATAAATTACAGAAACATTGTATATAAAGCGAGTGATTACATTCTTACTTGTAGCATTTGTGTCAGAAATGTGTCTTCATTTATTTAATTACTTCATAATCCCATATTCAAAACATGGCTAATCTTTCTTGATCCAGTAAAACACAGGCTTCCTGTTTAATCCTGATAGCAATCAGGATAGCAGCTGCAGCATTTCACCTCCGCACTGTTTATCATCCATGACTAGAATTGAAACACCCTTGTCGGCTGGGTTTTATCTCTGGACTGTGCTATAATTACCTCTAATTCTGATCCAATAATATAATATTAGAGGTCTCTCTATAGTGGATGATTCAACTATTTGGTATTTTGGATGTAAAAAGCTCCTTTGTTCCAACTTAAAAGAACTACTGAAGAGTTTAAAACCATTTTTTCGTGCTTGCAGCTGTAAAAAGTGCCACAGTATTGATTTTGGATATTATTTGATAGTTCACTTCAACAGTATAAATCATTTGATCAGAACTATGCCCTGCCAGCTTCTCCATGCTGTAGCCTGTCCAGGTTCATTCTGGAAGCAGAACCTTCTGGTGCAGAAAGCATTTCACGCACACAAGAATCAAGGGGCAGATCTCATCTCCAGCTACATTCCCCATGCAGAGGAATGCTATAGTCGTCTTAACAGGGCACTTCGGGACTTTCAGTTAATAGAGAAAGGCTTCAGCATCAGTCTTGCAGGCAACATAACAAGCATGATAACTTCCTCCTAGACCAAAACAAGGATGCCTGGAGAACCAAGTCAGCCACTCCTGTTTTCCCTAAAGCTACACTGAACTTGTCCCACATCATAGCCAGTAGCCAGCAGCTGTGTACCCAGTAGGGTAAAGTCAGTAGCAATAGCACATAAGCATTGTCATGTAAAGGATTTTACTTCCCCCGGTTATACTTGGCAGCCAGACTCACTTTTTCACCTTCTTGATTGCTTCCATAGTTCTTGAGGTCGTGTCTGCAGCCTTTGTAGCAGAGCCTTGAAAATCCTCTGTGGACTTTTATTGATGGTTTTTCCCCTCCTCTTGTGAGGCACAATTCCACTGACTTCATTTTTTTAAACATTCAGTCAGGAAAGAAAATCTTTACAGTAACAAATGTTTAAAGTGCATTTCTGTACTTTACTGTCTACCAGAGTCCTTCACTACTGGATTAGGAAAATTCAATTCTTGTAATTTAACTGTATTTAAAAATATATCACTAAAAAGGTACATGCAGTGGCACAGACCTTTATTTAACATCCTTTTGTATCTCCCATATACTGTTGTATCCTTTTAATAGACAGGAGTTTTATTTCCTCCTGTGATTCTCAGAACTGCAGATTCAGCTTTGTTAGCTCTGCTGGGCAATTGTGCAGAAAAAACCTAGTTTAACCTGTGCAATAAGTGATTGGTGGCTTACACAAAGTTCCTGAGACATTTGTCTGTTTTACAACAGACTGTAATTCCTCTTCTCTGAAAATAGTACAAATACAGGTTCTGATTTGACCTCTTTATTTGCCTCTGCTCCTGGCCTCTTTTCTATACAAGAAAGCCATATTTTATTGCAACAGTACTTGGAATTTTGCAAGAATTTGCTAAATGCTTGCAATCAGAAGTGCTGCAAGTATGTCATACGGCAGGAAAATTACGGACTTCTAGCAGGCAAAGTGGCACCAGCTACTTTGGAGACGTTGCAGTTGGTGCAATCCGCTGTGTTCTCATCCTTCTGAAGCACTTAATCCCAATGTCAGTGATTTTAGTGAAAACATCCATTGATCTGGAAAGATCCTACAACATGTTCTGCAATCTATTTAATAGTGTGTATCAGTTGTAATATCCCAGATTAAAGTGAATTGAAATACTGGCTAGTCCTGGGCAAAGTAAAAGCTGAACAGTTTATGGTAGAGATGTATAAGAAACAAAACAACTCAAGCAAAAGAACAGTAAAAACAATGAGCAAATAAACTGACTTATCACCTACAGAAGTTGGAGGTAGATTTCAGGACCAAGCTTTTCCCACCTTACAAAGCTATCTTGCCCACAAGTGTCCAGAAGAGAAAAGAGAAAAATACATTTAAAATTGAGAAGACTTCTGTTCACATAAAACATATAATCAAACGCAAGGTTACATTTAAACTGAAAGATGAGATCGAAGCAGGTATTCACAATGTTTAACTTTTGCCTTCTGAGGCTAATCCTCAATTTCCTCTGTCATCAGTAAAAAGAAATAGGTTCTTCCAAATGATGCCTCAGAGCAGAAGTCTATCCTAGCCATTGTGGATTGTTTTCTGAAGGATGTTATTGACTACAGAAGGAGTCTACAAAACCAGAGGCGCACCAGCTAAAAGCTAGGCCTTGTGGTTACTGTCCTTAGGACCTGCAGACTAACATAAAAATAACTTTACCCACATGAATCAGTCTATTCGGGTCATATCAGAACATTCATCAATTTAAAGACTAAATGTTTAATGGAAAGATAATCCCTGCATATTTGACGAATGGTTTTACTTTCTTATCTTTCTAGTGGGTATGGTGATCATGACAAAAGTAATTTTATAGTATTTCACAAAGTATCTTGTAAAATGGCAACCTTATTTTATAGTGGCTTTTATTGCTACTGGAACTTTTACTAGGAATTGCATCACAAAAATCGGTTAACATAAATATTGCAGTGAAGAGCTCTCACCATTTAATGCCAGAGTTAACTCTGCCAATGCAGCCTTCATTTTCAGATGTAAAAGGTCATTAGAATTAAATTTTTCCTCAGACTTCATACTTAGCTGGGATGAAACACTGGTATGAAATTTTATAGCTCTGTTCAGCCTGGAAAATATCCCAAGATTTGCCACTGTCAAACAGTCTTAGAGAGTTGCCTTAATCCCTCTCTATAACATATGAACAGAAACAGAGATTTGGAGATTAACATGTGGACTATCAAATGTGTTTCTTCAATATTTACCACAGTAAGACCCTGTTTTGAACATCTGCAAGGCACCACAGTACCCAATAATAATAAATAACACCATTTATATTAAGAGTCAGACTTCAGAAATTAAATTTGCATGGAAGATGGAGCTTCATTAATGGCTGAACTACAAAAATTAAATTTGCATTCATATAAATGTTAAAGAAGTCTCAAGTGTGCTTGTTCTTTCCCCATGTTATCCTTTTCTTCTTTTTAAACTTTCTCAATTTTTCCCAGATTTGCTATTTTTTTTTCTTTTCTCTCTAACACGATCTTATGCAGTTTTTGCATTTTGAGCTCTTTGTGGTTCTTTACGATCATTTCTTCCATTCTTCCCTTTCTCCTTTCATTTACTTCACTCTTCCCACCCACCTTTTCTCTGGCTCATATGAACACATACTAAGATCCTTACAAAAGCAGCAGCTTTCCTGGAGACTACGGAGCCAGTCTGGAAGCAGTGCTGCCTGATGGACAGAGTCCCAAAACACCTTGCAACTTCAGAGACCAGGCCTGGCCTCAGTCCAGTTACATATGGTTAACATCAATTTAAATTTGCTGAGTAGCGTCAAAACAACAAGAACTGGGGATTTATTGTACCAAACAATCTTCTGGCTCTCACTAAACTCTCTTTTCATTAAAGAAAATAAAACAAAAGTATTGATATCTATAGATGAGGACAATAAAGATGAGCCACAGAGGAGCCGTAATGGTTTGCATTCTCATAAACCCTTCTCAATCTTTGCGGCTTCAATGTTTTCCTATGGGGGATGATGTTAAGAATGTGCTAGAATGCAATACTCTCAGATAATGTAGAGAAACAATTTTCTTTTTCCCTGCTGCTACATTTTTCGGCATGAAGCTTAAGCTCTCTAGGGAAGCTGATGATTCTCTTTGCCAATAACTTGAACCCTTATGGAAAACCAAATACTATTTTACACAATCACCGAATCCCTTGAAGTCAGTGTGCTTAAGATGAAGAGTGGGTAGGGAGGGAAGAGAGGCATTAGGTGTGGCAACAGCTGAAAGAGGGGTAAAAGGTGCGAGAGAGGGTCAGCACCAGTGTCTGCTAGCACCCAGGGTAGCCGTAAGAAATTTGAGAAATGGGGACCATGTGGCCCAGGTGTGAACACCTGATTCTCAGAGTCAGATTCAGGCCTTGGGATACTGAAGGTGACTGACAAAAATTTGGCCATTGGCTCAGATCTGCTACGGCCTGTATTGCTGTATCTATCCCAGCACAGTCACTGCTCAAGCGTGGCAGGGGCAGACCCTGATCCAGCTAAACAGTCCTGCTGCTATAAACAATCAGTTCAGTCACGTGTACTTCATGCGGGTTGTCGCACCAGGGACAGTATTCTGCGAAGGACTGTGTGCTGGTCAGAAAATGGACAAAAATTTTAAAAGAATTCCGGACATCGTCCTCTGCTTTAAGCAATTACTGAGTTGTCTATGATAACAGGATTATAAAAACAAAGAAAAATAACCCCAAACCCTGATAATACTCTTAGGGGCAGGAATTATAAAGGAGGAAAATGCCTTACCCACAGTGACAGTCTCTAGAAATGTGGAGGATGCAAAACTTCACCTTGTGTCAGCAAGCACGGAGACTGGCAGAAAGGAAGGCAGACAGACAGTAGCCTTATTTCTCACAGTAAGCGATTCTGAAGTGCTTGATCTGTTTTCAGTTAACTCTGGCCAAATTTGAAACTGTATTAAAGGAATCTAACTCCTACTTCAGTCTGCATAGAAATGAAAGACGAGTGTTAAGTTTTTAAATGCAGAATACAAAAAGAATTTGTCCACATTCTAATGCAGCTCAAGGTCTTGCAGTTCCAACGGATGTGGGAGGGACTGAATCCACCAAGGGAGGAGGAGACCAATTCACAAGTGGGAACAAAGCTCTGGCAGAGAAACTGCAGAAGACCCAGAATTCACCCCAGACAAAGCAATCAGAATCTGCCAAGCAAAATTCGTGCTACAGTGAAATTTATGGAAGGTGGGCAGCGCTTTGATTCCACAGGAAGTAAAAATAATCTGCTAATATTTTAAGAAAGTCCACACAAAAAGTAGTACATGGGATGGCACACAGTGCCATATATTTGAGCCAAAATTTTGCTGATGCCTGGAAAGAAATGCCATAATGGCAAAGGCTTACATAATTTCACATGCCCTAGGAGAGTATGTGCTGCATCAAAAACCATCACAGTGTCATTAGCAGCCCAGAAAAATTCTTCACAGGAGCAGCACATGACTGCAGCGGAAGATGAATGGACTATCTGCCTGAGAGGAACCGAGTTGTATTAATTTTAGGTTGGATTTTGGTGCATAAGCCAATGGAATGCCAAAAATAGTATTCTCATGAGAAAAAAAAAAAAAAAAAGACAAGAAAAAGAAAAGAAAAACAAACAGAATAAGCTAGTGACTGTGACTCCCGGCATTTTAGTGGGGAACTCACACGTTCTCTTAAGAGAGTTAATCAAATCTACAGGGACATGAATTTGAGAAAAGCTACAGATTACATTTGCTTCAAGGGAAGATAAGCCTATTGTTTGATTCCTTCCAAGTCACTGGAAAAGCAAGGAAAGCAAAATAAGTAAGGAGGATATGTCAGTGTCTTCCAGGGGATAGAGGAGGTATTGCAGAACACAGAAAAAACTTGATAGTTCAACCCCTAAGAAAAGTTCCTCTCGCTTTAAGGCAGAGATTAAAAAAAAGGACAAGGTGACAAGCAACAAGATGCCGTGCTCGTTGCTTTATCCCAAGGGAAGTATTCCCCTGAGATGGGAAAAAGTAGAACCTTTTCCTTATGAATAGACTCAAAGGACTAACCGCAAAGATTGGAGGTGTTTTTTGCCAAGGGACAGAAGTTCTTGAAACAATACACCTTTCTGCTTTGTGAATCATCAGGCTCTGAAAGGGGTCTGTAGAGAGGGAAACAAAACATAAGCAGACAAGATGACTTCTGGGACTCTCTGCAGATTGATTAGATGGCTTCTTGAAGTCTTCCTGGCCCTATGCTTTTGGTTCCTTATTCTTGTACATTCAACATCCCTTGCAGGAAAGATGTCTTTTTCCATCCTTCCTGAGGTTATTTTGGTAGAAAAAGTAACAATTTTTTTGATGACACAAAAGATATTAAGATTTTCATCAAGGGCAAAAACACAGTATTGGTATAAAATCTCCAAGCAGCTTTGGAAGTAATAATACTGAACTAAGAAACCCCACAAATAAAATTAAGTAGATTCCATGCAGTATAAATAATAAATGAGACAATGAGAGAAGCTAATAGAGCCAGGGAGATCATCCAGTAACACCACAAATATATTCCTCCAACACACAAAAAGAAGGTATGAAGATTTCTTGAATTTATTAACTACAAAAGGGTATTTGTGTTTAATATAACTTCTGAAACCTGAAAGTTATGATGGAGATGGAATTTGAGTTTCCAGGTATCAGAGTTTGATCTGGACAGTTCTGGTAAGAGGGCAGTATTACAGATGTCAGTACAAGTTGGCCCAGTTGAAAACCAGATGGTCTGTCTCACATAGTACAGGCTCCTCACACCAACATCTATGGGGCTGATGAAATAGGAACAGTGCTACTCTGTCTGGACTTGGGTTTCATCTTGCAAATCTATCCTGAATTGACAATCATGTCAAACTGTAACCAATTCTGAAGTCTGGGACACTATGATGCAGTAAACAAAGTTGGTCATAGGTATTTTTTCAAAGGGACTAGTCAGTTCTCTTGCTCTGGAGACCATTATGTCTGCAAAAACCTAATAACAATATGCTCAGAAAGAAAAGGATTTTTTCACCTCAGTCAAAGGTTTAACATTTCTCTTAAGTACTTTGGGATCCTAAAGTCAGCTCAAACTGAGTATAGACAACTTACTGCCATTGCCACAGGATCTGGCAAATAACTTGTTGACAAGATTATTTTTCCTCATCTACAAGCACAGGATTCTTGGTTGCAGGCACACACTCTGGAGCATTTGACAGAAGTGCAACCGAGCAAAGTGCAGAGCTTGATTATGTACATGTTTTTCTAAATCCAGTTCACAAAACTAGCCTGTCTGACCTCAGATGAAGTATAAACTGCAAGTTCCAAAGCTACAGCTGAGATCCCCCTGAAGAAAGAAATTAATACTATTAGCAGAAGTTAGGTCTGCACGTTCCTGGCCCATATACCTTTTTTAATGAGATTATTGAATTGTTAAAGGGGCAAAGATAGTGATCCCCCTAGGCTTCATAGAAAAATGTGTGAAGACGTACACAAAGGTGACTTTAGACATTGAAAAGTCTAAGAAAAGGTCTGATGTCTGGCCTTAAATGAAGCATGAGCTATTAAATACTGTCACCTAGGCCAGCAGTAGAGACCACACTGAGTGAAAGAGCATGTTAAGAGACAATCACCATCACACTGATGCCACATAAAAAGAGTTGCCTGTCCTGTGCTGTTCTCTCCAGAGAAGGATTTAACAACAATGACTAGAAACAACTATATAATAGTTACATTATTCTCTGTCCCCCTCAGCAGCTTTATTGCAAGATGCTCCAATTAAATGGACAATCCTATGTCTCCATTTATTTTTCTAGATACGTAAATACTGACAAGCTCAATAGGCTGCTTAGTATGTGTGATTTTAAGGCATTAATTTGAAATGTGGCTTCAGACTCCTGACCAGTATTTCTCATCATTCATAGTCCAAAGGGTTGCTGGGAGAAAGTGTCAAAAGAACGAAGAACCTGCTCAGTTGTTGCCAGACTTCATACTGAAATTAAAAAACAGTTTTAGCAAAACATAGGTCATCACTTGCTGACATTTTATTCAACAGAAAACTGAAAACCTGTTGCCTCAATGTTCAAAAATTAAAGCTGCACTCATCAGAGACACGGAGCTAAAAAGTCACGAGAAGAAGGTGTAAAACCAGCCGTATTTATCCTACAGCTCTTACTCGAGACTTCTCTGTCTCTAAATTCCAGAAATATAAGGTGTCATAAGGGCACAAAAACCTGACTCTTTCTGGCTTACTGTGATAATTCTGTTTTCCTGTATTAGAGTTGAATGCAAACCGTTATGTTCCCTGCAAAATACAGAGAGTGTATAATTAAGACTAGATGTTTACATCCTGATTTATGCCTAATAAATACACAGTGACAGGAAAGCATATGAAGTACAATTCAGCAAGAGCAAAATGTCATTTAAGGTCATGTGGGAAAACCCTGAGTGGATATTTCTCAACTGGATAGAAAAAATACAACTCACTCCCTCTTTAAAAAAATACAAGCCACCCTTTCAAATGGTGGGATATTTGCAACAGAGATACACTGCCATCCCAGCATTGGACCATGTGCTGTCACAGAAAAATAATAACTTTCAGCCTTTATTTATAAAGAGGAGGAATAAAATGGGATAAAATATAAGGAATGAGCAAAATTTCTGGTGAGAGAAAGATGTCGAGACTTAGATACCTTTCAAAAATCAAGTTCAGTCTTATCGTGGGCCTAAAAGTCTCCCCACTGAACATTTAAAGTTTATGCTCCTGGTTTTAATTTCAATATACATTTTTATTAAATGAAGATTACATATTTTATTTTTCTCACAGAAGCTGTATAAGAATTTCAGAGAAATTGGTGGCAACGTGATGAAAAAAGGTTTTGGGAATTTATGCTAAGTTAAACAGTATGATTGTTTTGGCGGTTTTGCATTCATTGGCCTGAATGTGTCTGGTTTTACTTACACCTCTTCATAGAAGAATTCATTCAGTTATTTGCATGATTACTCAAAAACACCGAGAATTTTATTTTAACACAGGATGTCTAGAAGGGCAACTAGACCAAGGCCAAAGGTTGGCCTTGGAAACGTTGGCCTGTCTGGAAAGGTTATTCTTAATGAATCCCACACAGGCAAAAATATAAAGTATTTGTCAAAGTGGGGATGAATGCAGTAGCAGTGCCGAGTGGGAAGGAAGCGTCTTTGCAGAGCAGCACCGGAGGGTACACTGTGACTGGACATTCCTCCTGCTCTCTTTGTGGTGGTTTCGTCTGTAGTAGAGTTACAAGAGTTGCCAGATAGAAATGAATCGTTAAAGAAAGACCAGTAAATATGTTAGTCAAGCATTTGAGACACTGGCTGGTAAGAAATAAGTAGTAAGTAAGCAAGTATGAATGTTAGGATTGTCTTATTTAACCCTTTCATCAATTACCTGGTAAAAGGAGTATACAGCCCAGTACTGAAATTTGTAAACAGGGAGGGGTCAGGATAATGAAATACAGAAAAGTCACAATATAAAGTTTTACACTGGTGAAGACAAATAGGAAAAAAAAAACCCTCAAGACAAGAACGTGGAGTGTTTTGGTTAATTTTACAAAAAAAGTCTCTTGAGAAAATGATACATAGCTTATATTCTCTACTCATTTGAACAACTCACACACTTCGTGTGTGTGCAAAGTACAGATTCTTGGAAGAGCCTTTGATTAAAGTTCCTGACATCAGTCATAGGTGTTACAACATGGATACTGGATTCTTTGATGGAGACTAACAGAGCATAAGCAAAAATAATTCATAGGAGATGTCAACAAATTAACACCTTGTCTGGATCCTGTTAGGAATTTTGAATTAAAATTATATTTCAGATTTAGTTTAGAAAACTGTCTTATAGAATGAAGTGTGAGATAATTAAAATGAATCAATTTATATTCTCTAGGGCCCATTTTTTAGAGTTTTAAGACATCTAATTCCATGGAAGTGAAGAAGGGCTTCACCGTGGTAGCATACATAACATGCGTGCTCTCTTGCGCTGGTGTAGCAGGGGCTGGGCAAGGGTAGAGACAGGAAGGACTCTGGCTTAATAAATGCAGGATGAATACAAATAAGTATTGTCTAGCACTAAGATCTAATAGACTGTGCAGTGAACTCCCAAAGGAGACATTACTTGAGACTCTTAAGAACAGGATGATTAAGGCATTGGTGAATATACTCAGGGGAGCTATCCTGCAGTGGCAGAGAAATGGGCTAGAAGACAAAACAGGTAATTTCTAGCAACTTCAAGGCATGGAATTCCATCCCCAGCAGCCATTCAGAAAACTCCAGAGAGACAAGGTTATTTCCTATGTACATAAAATTCGTGTACGGGAATCAGAAACTCCTGTATTCAGCATATAAATGCACACAGTTGTGTGATCTCAATACAGAATATAAATAAACAGTGACACAGATGCTTAAGGTATACACACAGTAGCTGACAAGGTATTGCCCTCAGTGTATCTGAATGCAGAATGGGATATGGCTGCTCTGTATTACATTCCTTCTGATTTTTAAGTTTTTCCACATTCTTCAAGGGTTGAACAATTTTTGCAATTTATTTACTGTTAGCATTAAACAGTACCAAGGGTGAATTTACATCTGGTCCTTAATCCAAATGGACTTTCTCAGCAATTAAAATCTGTGTTTAAAATAAAAAGTTTTAATATTGTCACATTTAAAAGGCAACCAAAGGTTTTCACTGATTATAAGTAGAAAGAGGAAATAATGTATTATTCAAGCTCCAGAGCTTGCTTAATGCAAGATCAATTTTGTTAAGTGTTGCTTAGCAATGGATTATGAGTGCAGATCCTGAATATTAATGCAGGATGGGCATGGCAGCAATTCCTGTGAAAGTACACTTTAAAAAGGAAAGAATTTTCCTGGTGAACCACAGACAAATAAATACCTGCAGAGTTCCATAAATGAAGAGAGCTCACATCTTCTTCACCTCTTGCATCATTTATTGGTTACCAAGCCACATAGCAGGAACTTTTAGATCATCTTTGTTGTTTTCCAGGTATGTACCCAAAATGCTGAGAGTCTGCTCCCAAAGGAGGCGGCAAGCAAGGCAGGCAGCAAAACTTTATAACGGCACAGTATTAAGTCAAAGCAACAGGATCAAGTTTTGGTAATAGTTTTCCGGAGGCTGAGAAATTTTCTTGTGATATTTTGTATCTGCAATCCAATATATCAAGTTGTTTATATTCATTCTATATCTAAGACTTTTATCTTCTCATAGACAGCGGTGGCGTAGTTCTCCATTATAATCAGAGGAAAGACCTTACTGCTTGGCATTTAGCTGTTTTTGTTGTTGCTATAAAAGGAAGTACCCATCACCTTATGCAGAAAAATCCCGTATCTCATTTTGTCCTGTATTTTATTTTTATGTGGTCTGTAGAAGAGATGACAAGCAGGACAGGCTATGCTCTGAGAATGATGGACTGCTGGAGAGAAACAGAGGTGCAGGAGCCATGGAGCCATGGAAGATTTGCACCTGAAATGGAAGTTCCAAGGTGGGTTTGCTTTGATTAAGATTCCTTGCACAAACTGGGTCTGCCTCATGCATCTGAAAAGAGTCTGCTCTGGCAACACTTTAACAAAGCACTAACAATGCTGTTTTGTTCTAAATATAGACCCCTCTATATTTAAGGTTGCAGTACAGTCTGTAATGTAGATTGCAACTTTTAACTACAGCTTTGGTAAACCCTAAAGATGGCAGAATGTCATTTTGACCTTTTACATGAGATACATTCTCTGTTGTTTTTATAGTACTTGATTACTTGAATTTCTTGCTTTTTGTGTGAAATTGAAACAACATAAAGATCTTTATATTATACCATCGTTGAAAACTCCCGCATGTTTATTCTAAACCCTGGTTTTATTAAATAACATTTTTCTGTCACTTCACAGACTTGATCATATAGGATGAAGGACACGAAGATCGTTATTCTGGAAGATATCAAATTTCCTAGCACCTGTCTACCTGACTCTTTTGGGACTTTGATGTTATTTTTCTAAGTGTATCTTTGATAAGGATGTAAATTTATAAGAAAGTACTTATTTGACTCTCATTGATTATTGTACAATTTGTGTGAACAGGCTCTCCCTAATAAAATAATAGCTTTTCAAGTATATTTCTTCCTAATCCTCTACTTCCCATGCAACTTGGGAAATCCTACTCACATGTTTTTCTCCCTTCAGACTCAGCTTTATTTACCACATCTCATTTTCTTTAAATGAAGTACAGATTTGTTTTTGTATATCTCTTTGGGGAACTGAGGAGAAAAATATATGTGTATGTAGATGTGTGATTGTTGATCTGCAGACCGCTTTCAACTAACAATTAGACTGTAAACTTTTCAGGACAAAGGCAGCCTCATTGTCTACATCTGTTAGAGCAATGGGATCCAATAGCTGACTGCTATCTTCAGCCATAACATTGAAAATAATTACTAGTGTTTATATTACAACATCAACCAGGGATTTCGGAGTTCATACATAAAATATGAGATAATCCTTGCCAGAGCCCTAATAGCAGAAGTTAGTTCAGCAAGTGCTTAAACATAGATATGACCTTGTGAGTAAACTTAGAGGCAACTTCTGTTTTTTTCTGTGGGTTTTTTTTTCTTTTTTTCCCCTATTTTTTTCTTTAAAGCTCTTGCTCCCCAATTTGGCAGTGTGTTTAAGAACCCAAAAGAGAAGCACAGCAGTAAAAGGAGCTCAGGAGACATAACCATCTTTGTAGTAACACATAACCATCTTTGTAGTAACTTTGTTCCTTAGCAGGAGGGAGAATTACTTGCCTTTTTATTTTGGAAACATTTTACTAAGGTTGAATGTCAGAGAAGCATGATACAGTACCTTAACCCAACCATTAGTGACTTCCTTCTTCCAAGTTCTGGTGCACAGCTAAAATGTTAAGTAATTCACACTCAGAAATTCAATAAAGACCTTCAGAGACAGCTTCAGAGAAACCTTATTCCTGAAGATCAGGGTGGTCTGACTATTCAGGCCTCAGCTAAGCAGCAGAAAACCCACCGGCCTGTTTTTTCATGCACTTTTCTTGATTGGTAAACCCTAGATAGCATTTATTTTTTCTTCCACTCTCATGAGTTTATGTATGGGACTTGTTTTGTTTTCAGAAAGCTGCTTTCATTTACTGTTACTTTAGACATTTGTCTTCCATTGGAGTTCTTGCTTAGGTTATGTTTTCCTTATGTCTCATGCCATAGGAAGAAAGTGGAATGCTCTGTCAGTCTGTAATATGAGGGTAAAAATTTTGCTAAGGAACTGGCCACAGTGGGTATGTTCAGGGCCCTCTACTGAGTGAGTTAGATATGTCAGCTGTGTCCAAGGCTTGCAAAGGTAGGCACTTGAATAATTCTTTTATGAAAGGTTCTTCTGGCTCAGGAAGCACAGTCCGCATAACCACTGTTGTCTGCAATTACCAACAGGAGCCCAGGTTTCATGATTTTGAGTTCTCTCTACCACGTGTGAGGAATAGGAGTTTTCACAACTCAAAGCGTCCTGTGACTTTCTTCACCACAGCAGCACTGCATTCGTTACGCACGCACAGCACACAACTCTATATTCATCCAGCGCTCAGCAGGCACCTTCCATATCCATCCAGCGTCCGCTCCCCACATATACACTAAC
This sequence comes from Fulmarus glacialis, assembly GCF_000690835.1. Lineage (NCBI taxonomy): Eukaryota > Metazoa > Chordata > Aves > Procellariiformes > Procellariidae > Fulmarus > Fulmarus glacialis. The sequence goes on from NW_009189662.1 coordinate 15,486, forward strand.
TCGTTGAACGACAAAGCTTTTCTGTGAAATGAACACCTACCTAAAACACAGTTCCTATCTTCAAAATTCAGCTGTGCTGTACAGTTTAGCATTCACCATCTCCTGTCTTCAGCCCCAACAATAATTGCTGTGATGTAGCTATGTATGATAAATTTAATAAACCTGGGTCAAAGCAAATGCTGAATATCATTATGGACAGGACTGTGCATTTTAAAAAAAAGCCAGTCAGGCCTAATTCTAGAGTTCATATTTACAGTGTGCAAGCTCATTCATGAAAACAGCCTCCCTGAAGTCACTGTCTATACTTTTTTTAGTAAATATTACTCACTAAATACGAACATGAAAAGCAGTTTTTAAAATGATGTGACTATTCTCCTAGATAAAATTTTCCTTAAAATGTAACTAAGTAGCTGAGATAGGGTGAAAAAAATCAATCTCTGAAAGTAGGAAATGCTGCTATGACCTTCAATTATATGTGTCAAATTAAGACTGTGTCACACTGAATTTGCACATAATCAGACTAGATTGCAGAATCTAGCCCATTATCCAGTCTATAGTCTGTAACAGTTATGTTTAGAATTTGATCCCAGTACATGGGATACATATATTTCATGGCATGCATTGACCGGAGAGAACAGGAACAGAGCTTTCACTTCATTACAGAGAGATGCCAATCCAAGTACTCCCTCATCGCACTCTGTGCTTTGATCACTTTTCAGTCATCGCGTAACCCAGTGTGTATAAACAACTTTAGGAAATGGCTTAAGGCATTGACAATTCAACTCTTCTTTACTTGCATGGGAGGCAAACAAAATACTCTTTCCTTTTATGCATTCTTTCTATGAACTGTGTTTGAAGAAAAAAGTTTTATTTACACTTGTATATATATATATTTTTTTTTTATCAGGACTGTAAGCTGCTTGTAATTGCCATCTCTAACCCTAAAAACAATGTTCTATTTTAGCTGATGAATTTTAATGCCACCTATGTTGCTATATCAAATGTCCTTCCTCTAGTATGTAAGGGCCGTACTTGACATTTTTTTTTGTTGTATTTTTCCCTTTTTTGTCTTCTCAGATGGAGAATCACACACGTTTTTGTTTGTCAATTGTTTTTAACTTTCCTGTAGTTTGTATGCTTTTGAGTGTCCGTTTCTATGTGTATACATCAGATTTAGCAACTGAAGCAGGTGTATTTGGCACAGAAATTGAGGAAGCTTTTGACTCTTTTCTTGAGAGGGCAGTTCCAGTCTCAGACTGGCTAATGAGAAGAAGTGTCTAATTAGCACATAAATCACATAAAATGTACGGGCACACTTGTCTTATGTCAGAGCAGGGATTCAGAACCAACCTTTTATTCAATCATGTCCGAATCCACAGTGGTTCTTTAACATCAAGGAAGAAGTATTAAGTAATTCTTCATCAAGTCATCATGTCTTCATCAAGGCTTGAAGAGAAGGGACCAAGCTAGATCCCAGCAACACTGATCAGTGGAAAGGCTTTTACTGAATCAGATCCGCTGCTCTGTGAGTACAGGTTCGGTACCTTACAGCCGTGTCTTGAACTAGGGAAGGCTAATTCAGGAAGAAACTCTCCTGTACCACAAGAACGCTTCTTCTGTTAAAGGATAAGCTTTAGGAGAGTCTCATCACCCCTGTGCAATGTTGCTGCTGAAGGAAAAGATGCACGCAACAAGGCTGGATGCTTCCAGTGAGAAAAGAAAGTGCCTCCATTCTTGAAATGCACAAGCCATCTATTATACTATTATTCCAGGCTGGATCATCACCTAGTATAAGAAGACACCATACATAATTAAAATCGGTAGCGGTATGTTGATTTACATCTGCTAAGGATCTAGTTCTCGACTTCAAGCATCCAAACCCCAAGTGGAACTAGGAGGTAATTTAAATAAGAAACACCAAATTCACTAAGAGCTGATATAACTGATTTCTGAGGAAACATATGCAGAGCTTTCCTAAAGGATGGCTCACAGCATATCAAAGTACAGGATGATAGGCAGGCTCTATTCATGGTGAGAATTTGTTTCCTTAGAAAGGAAGTGAATCAAGAGGGAAAAAAAAGGATGAAACTTAGTGATAGGCAAAATTCAAAAGGGTAAAATTAAAAGGAATAAGAATAAATATTTTCAGTGGCTATAGTAATTGAACATGGAATAGTTTTGCTAAGGATAATGTTAAAGATATGCAGCTACGATGCCATGAAACTACATGCAGATGAGTCTCTGAAAATATTCCATGTACACTCAACTTTAATGGAATATTTCTGCCTTCCTTTTACCATATGGGAGTTTTATGTGCTACAGTATTTTACTTATATTGTATACTCTAACCAGTAAGAGTACATGATAATCTGTTGAAACGGCATTTATCTGTTTTTTCTTGGATTCTTTTGCAGGCCTTTTGTGGTTAAGCTATGTGGCCCCAGAGAGTACACAGAGACAAATATCACCTATTGCCCATTAATCTCTCTTTCTATAGCTGCTTCATCGCCATTGTTAAACAAAGACAAATTCTTAGAAGGTGAGCAGGGCACATTATATTGTACAAAATGAAAGAGTAATTCTTTCAGTAGACATCCAAAATGCTGAATTGTATTTGTTAGAAAGCTTGAGCAAAAAACCAATAGTCTGATTTTTGCTGGATGATGCAGGTGCTGAGGAAAGGGAAGGAAAAATCCAAACATTTGTTTGTGCACCAGAAAAGAGAGGGAGAAGGTGTGAAATCTCACCGCAAGTCCTTGGTTCCCTGCTGCTACTTCTTCTCAGAATAAAATCTGGACTAGAGTGATAAAAAATAGGATATAAAGTCCCAAAGCATTGTAATAAACAATTGAAATGGCAAAATCTGAACAGCTGTAGTAATTGCATTTTCGTGATTTCATGATGGCAAGCATGGAGTTAAACAGAAAAGACCAATTATAAAGAGAGATGGGCAAAAGTCAGAAGGGAAAAAGTTTAAAACCATAAATTGAGATTGTGCTAGAAGTGATGAGATAAAAGCAAGATGAGCACCTGGCTATATAAATGCAGTAGTTACTTGAAACAGAATGCCTGAGTGTGTTTTATTAAAATTGGGCTTTTTTTATAAAAGCGGGGGCTTATTTAATAAGTATTCCTCCTAAAGACTTAAATGTCCTCTGTCCATGCAGCCTGCATTCCAAGGTTATCAGAAGAACTGTTGCTATGGGCTGAACTCAATTTATAGCACATGCTTTTTGTGTGGCGAGTGGATGTGAAAAGGATTCAGCAACACAAATCTGTCTGTGTTCTGAATGTGAAATGAACTTTTGTTAAAGATCTTGCAAACCTCAACTACAGCTGCACAATACTGATACAGCCAGGCAAAAGAGGATGACCTATTTACATCTATCTGAACTTTGTATTCATTCTTGGATCACAAGCAATGAAACCTGCAGCCGAACACCAAACAGGAAGATGTAAGGAAGTGAGATCCTCTATATTTAATTATCTTTATATGCTATTTAATTTAAGATTTTAACTTAAGATTTTTCTGGTATAAAATATTTTAACATCAGAAAATACTGTATGCTCAGGAGATTTTTAATCATTATTATGATCAAGGAAAGTTCGAACACTGCAGGCAGAAGGTTAGAAAGACCATACATTGTAATGCAAATTTCATTGTTGGGGTCCACAGAAATAGACGTCATTTCTCTAAAGAGGAAAAAAAATCAGATCCCATCATTATCTGGCTACATAGCACAACACAGGAGCAGCTAATCATGAATAAGACAGTGTGCAAAAAGGCCTATCATCTGCCTGCCCCAAGTATTTCTGCTCTACAGTATTTTTGCACGTTTCTTTGACAGGAGATAAAACTGTTCTATTGGCTTTTGTGCAGATTGTTCAAGAACCAGAGGTCTGAAGAGAATGTTTACTGAAATGCTACAATATGGTCACTGTGTGTAACAGCATCTAATGATATTCTTGCCCCAGTTCAAACCTCTCCCCCATAGAGAAGTTCTGAGACCCATCATAAATGGCTACATCACTCCAGGAGAGACAAAGCAGGATCTTTTATACGGGACCAATGTGCAAGATACATCCTAACAAGCACTCTGGGGTTTAAAAGACGCTCTTATCTTTATGCAGTCTGTCATTAGCAAGACAAAGACCAGCTTTGATATTGTCTAGAAACCCCTGTTAAAAAAATAAAAGTAAAAACTGAGTTGTTTAAATATTTTTGTCAATCACTCAGATTTAATATTTATACTTCCAGGCATTTTCATCACTGTTTGCCCCTCTCCTCCTATACAGAACTCTCAGAACATACATCGTGTCTTTCCTTTGCCAGGAAGTGCAAGGGGAAGGGTGGACATAGTTCACCTAATAAGGCAACAAAAGACTGACTGAGGCTTTTAGCCCATCTCTCAGTTGTGGTTATTATTTACTTAGTTCGGTAGCATCTGAGCTTATTGACACTGCAATCTCCTGTTCACCTCAGGCGTACATTCTAATCAACTCTCGTTATGGTCAAATAAGTGGCTGGAGGCAGTTCCCCCGAAAATTCATTGGTTTTCGATCAGCTTCTATATAATCAGAGCTCCTGTGTCAGCACTTACAGGGAGATTGTTTCAGCAGCTAAGTTGTTACGGAGCTGGTATATTGCTTCCTGACCAAGAATTACCCCAGTGGGCAATGGTGTCCAGGTAGCAAACCAAGAATACGGCAGAGCTTGCTTAGCTTGCTTCTTCAACCCAGTGCCGCTCTTGAACCGGACTCTCGCACTGGGGCTATCAGGTGATTTTCTCCAGCCTTTGCCTTGAACAAATGCTCCTGTCCAATTCCGCACAACATTTATGAGATGTCCCGTATGGAATGAGCCCTGCAGAGTGCAACGTAACACACTCTCTAGAGTCAGCAAGAACCAACGTTACAGCATACAAGCTGAGGCTTGTGTGTGCTGCGTAAGCTACAGCAAGAGCCAGCTCCTTCCCTTTCTCCCCAGAGCAGTGGAGAGATTCTTTCCCCCGTGGGCTCTCCAGCTTGCTCTTTTAATAGCTTTCCTGTGCCAAGTCCTATAAAACACAGTTCAGATTCACTGCAGAGTGTGAGGCAAATTGTGGACATGTCACCCAGCAGCTGATAAGTATTTTTGTTAGCTATGTAGAGAATATCATGTAATTACAAGGTAGTCACATTCACGATCGTTAAAACAGAGTTCTATGTAATAACCGTATTATGTTGTGATAATCTGTTACACTTGGAGCATACACCCATCTCAGAGTTAACATGCCTGAAGATATTTTCTGTAAAGCAGGTACATCTCAATGTTTAGATCAATAAAAAGACTCTTAAATGTGGTACTTGTGTCTTTTTATGCATGAAATTGTACTGAGTTTCTCTCTCATATGCATATAACAAAGAGAGTGAACACATTCACCGGAATTTTAAGTACTGCATTCACTAAAGTTAACTTACGGCAATCAAAACTACACAGCACTGGGGAAAAAAAATTCAAATTCTGAGAATTTCAAATCAAAAGAAGATGCCTGTATTAGGATTCTGCTGGAAGAATTCAGTCGTGAGAACAGAACAAAGAAGCTCCTGCCTGAGAAAACAAGTGGCACAGAAGAATAGGAGTATTTCGTAAGATAATTCTGCCACCCAGGAGCAGACTGTTACTGGAATCAGAAGGGCTTACTGCATATATTAAGGCACAGCCTAGATGCCAACACACAGATTCCACATTAAGTAGAAACTAAAGGGCATGAGATAACGAAGTGAAGGTGGGCAAGTTGAATCCTTAAGAAGCAAGAAGGAGACAGCAATCAATTACAACAAAAGTAAGTGCAACAGCAGTGAGAGGAGTGGGGAAGACTGGCTTGGACCCTCCCAACAAAAGGGAGAGCATAAATGAGAGGAAATAAACCTTCCAAGCGCCATGCAGGGAAATCATTGATTCAAAGCATCACTTGCTTTTCACATAACTCATTGCACAAGGAAGCAAGATGGTTTAAATGAAAAGGTGGTGTCATTAGTAGGAATGAGCATCAGGGAAGAAGTTGACAGTTTTTACATTAGCTTTGTATTTATTTTCAGTAGTATCCATACCTGTGACCTGAGCCTCTAATTTTGCTTTCATGGCTCTCCCGACTCACCTTTCCTGAGTCCGATAATTCAGAGACAGCTAGGCATGCCAGCTGCAGGCTTTGGACTTCTCTCGCAACTAAGATTGGTGTCATACTGTAGAAATGTTCTTCCTCTTCTCTTCAAGGTCAAAGTCAACCCAGGAAGCTTAAATCACCCATCATTTAAGCAGCCCTTTCTGATTTAAGTTTACTGGGAGCCACCCGTATAGTCTTGAGTGAGATGAGGTGGACGGAGACAGCTTGCAGGGCTCAGTCGTGCTACACAGACACCCAGCCTGCAAATTACCCAAAGACTCTGGCCCACTCTGACTCTAGAAGTCACAAATTGATATGATATGATACGATATGAAAACCAAAGGGTAGAAGGGGGTAAAGGTGGAGGATAAATGACGGCAGAAACCTGAACTAAAATGTACAGGTAAGGTGTATCCTTTAATCTCTCAGCTTTGTTTTGCCTGTGTGTAGCATGGAAATAATCATGTCAACGACAGGCAAAGCTGCCGGGAGGATGCACATTCTGTTCCATGGCAGCTTTCAAGATCAGACAGTTTTATTTCACAGTAAGCAAAAAAAAAGCCCTGTGAAAGCTATCATGAAAAAAGCAGTGTCAAAGCCTTCAGTTGCTAATCAAAACATGAACATTTCATCTCTGGACAATATATAAATGCAGTCTTCCAGTGAGGGCTTGTCTTTCCTGTAGAAGACTGAATATTAAATTCCTGGCCTCTTTATTCACAGTATAGTTTTTTTTTTTCCCCCCCCTCCTGGACTACACAATGATCTGTCAGAAAAGGAACCCAAATCTTTTTCTTGGCATCCCAGGGTGACCTAACAAGTTCTTCTCAGAGCTATTTTCCCTTCCCATTGCACAGCTCTCCCTCCATTCTATTCAGGGTTTCTGTCACGTTTAGATGTTGTTGTTTGTATAGAGTCTCTTAACAGACCATGGATTGCCACACTGGGACGGGTTACTCGGCACCCGTGTGCACAGCCGTGAGAATCAGTGAATTTACTAATCCATTCTGTGCACGCCTCTGCAGTGTGGCTCAGCAGGCAGTATATTCCTATCCACGGGGTAGCAAAGGTGCTTTGAAATAGGAGCCACACTCATGGGGTCACGGTGTGAACTGACCTGTTACCTGCTGGAAAACTTCAAGTCACTTTTGTCTCCACTTTGGAGCAAGGAAGGAACTACAAAGTCTCAGTAGTGCAAGCAACCCAGCTGTTTCCTCAGAAATGTGCAAATCTTGATTAAGAAAATAAAAAGTTCAAACCATGCACCCACAGTTAATAGGCTCAGGCTATTTGGCAAGTTATAAATATTCTTGGAGCGTCGTCGGCATCTTTCAAAAGCACATGAAGTTTTGCTTTGTTAGGATTGCTGTTGCGCACATATTGCAAGGCATCAAAAAGAAAGCGGCCTGGCATGGTTCCTTAGAGCTGAATTATTTACATAAAAGGCTGGTGAAATTAGATCCTTACTCCATAATCAAAAGACTCTTTACAATGGTATGAAATAAAATGCTTTCATGGAGTGTATAAATCATTCCTGTATTTTATCTTTATACCCCGTCTCCTTTAATCTCGTAGCATGATGTGGACATCAGTTGAATCTAGAAGCCTTTTAGCTCTGCAGAGACACTGCATGGAAAAAAATATGTATCTGTGATGACGTGCATATTCGAAGAAGAAAGAGATATACTGACGTAGAACTCTTCACTTCCTTTGACCATTTTCTTTGTTTCACAACTATTTCAGCTCCGTTTCTAAACAGTGGTGTAACACGGAACAGAAATGTAGCTTAAACCTTTGTTAGTTGAACTAACAAGGTTAGTTCATTATTTTGGCATACTTCCCAAAACTATAGGACAGACTAGATGTACAGCTGAAGGCTGCTGGTCATCATTACAGCAGCATGATTTTGGTGATCATTTGACATCAATCCAAATCTCTTATAGAAATGTGGCAAAAAAATGTGGTAAAAAATACCAACCTAGAACGTTTTGTTTTCAACTAACTAACATGAGCAGGAATCAGAGAAAGGTTCTGATAAGCAAATTTACAGTCCTTAATTTGTTCCTAAGATGTGACCCAAATTCGTAGGACTTTGGATCATCTTGGTTTGTATTTTATAATATTTTCCTCCTCCTCACACACCTTTGTAAGCTTTCCTAATATTTTGCAATATTCACAGTACTGCATAGCTCACAGGTGAACTGAATGTGAGGAAATTCAAACCATAAACTAGAAGGAATTTGACCATCAAAACACTTGACCTTCTGAAGCGAAATCTCTTTAGCCGGAGTACTGAAAGCCCAGAACGTACCAGTTTTCAAGGCACGGCTTACAATGGCTTTACATAGAGGCTGCACGCAGATGTAGAGATTTGGTCTTCAAGAAGGAACATTTCTGAGTTCTCAGGTGACACAGTCTGTATTTTAGAGAATCTTCCACTGTTGTGCAGTGTCTGAAAGTTTATTGTATGGCTAGTCAGAACTAGAGCACAATTATTTTCTTTTTTAAATGTAGTTTAATACTATATTGAGGTTATTTTGATTCTCGGAAGCTGTCAGAAAAACCCTTCACACTTGGTCAAACAAAACATTTTAGGCAGAATAGGTAAGATGTGTAGTATGATTATTCAGAAGTTTTGCTTTTATTTTAGTCTTTAGTCACAAGATCTGACAATTTATAGACATTTACTTGAGAATTAAACAGATACATTTGTTGTGACAAACAGTATATGAAAGCTTTTGCTAAACTGGGACATCCCTGTGTTGGAGTGTTGTGGTTTGGGAGTGTTTTAAAGCATTTTCTGAACTTTCTGAATAGTATGAAAGTCTGCTTTGTTCATCTTCTGCAGATTTCATCACAGCTGCATATCTAGTTTGCACATTTGTCATCTTATATATGACAACTTCAAACATTTTTTTAACATCTAATGAATCATATAGTGAGTGATGGCTCTGGAGAACTACCGAGAAGTCATGCCTCGGAATGTATAAAGGAACAGGATGGAATGTCTTCTGTCTTATGTGTTTCCAAGGGCAATTGCTCATTAGCTGTTTTCAGGTTTTGTCTGCAGGTATTTGCATTTTAAGAAAGTGAGCAGTCTTTTCAATGGGCCACCGTCAGTCATCATGTCAGCTGTAGCAAGCAATATTTTCATGCATTGTTTTGTGGTGATAACTAGGGGGAACATTTGGGATTGCATTTATTTAAAACTGTATTATTTCTGAGAGAATGATGACAACTGGCTGGGATGCAGCCTGCCTAACTTTATGGTGCTCAGGATGTTATAAATTTCATTCACATTGCAATAATGGGGAGTGCTTAGTAGAACAGAAGGAGGGTGCTATATTCTCTGTCAACAAAGGTGAAGGCACTAAGAAAATAATGTCCCTGGTCCAAAAGACAGTTAGGGGTGCTCAGCCTAAGACAATTAAAAACTTTTCCTCAAAAGTAACATTTCCGATGCTGAGATATTTCTGCCCACTCTTTTTTCAGTGGATGAAATGGCCCCTTTCTAGGTAGCTGAACCATTGGCTGGTTACTGACAAGGGAAAATATTTTTCACATCCTAGCCCTTTCACGGGTATAGGAAGTAATTGCTTAAAATTTATATTAATCTTACATTTAATTTTCTTCTGTCAGAAAAAGAAGCTCAACACAGTTTGAAATTTTAACATTTAATTCAACCTGGTTTGAAAAACTGTTATCACCAGTTTAATGGGGTTTACTATAGAAGGTCTCTTAAACAGGCAAAGAGAGACTATTAAGCCTGAGCACAAAGACTGTTTTTCATTCCCCCAATAGTAAGATTCACTTCAACCTCTTGTTTGTGATTCCCTGATACAGCATTTCATAAGTTGGTTTATCTCCTAGAAATAAAAGCTACTTAATTGTTATTAAGCTGCCCTTCAAGGAGAATAAAAGAATTAATTGGGGCTGAGCTAAAATATAAAGACATTTGAATTTAAAGTCTTAAAAGTCTTAAGACTCCAGTAGTGACTAATAAATCCCCAGTTAGAAGCAACTGTTAACTGTGAGTTTTGTCCTACATGCTCCACACAAATGAAAACTTTCCCTTCATTACTTAGATATGGATAATCAGCTCTTATTCTGCTCCAAAATCATAAGATTTTACAAATCTTCATGAAATTTTGCTTGCCATTTCAGAAAACTCTAGGGTTACTGCAGAAGGAAAAGTATGTTCAGAGAGTGACAGCTTGGTCACTGGGTGATGAGGGTCTTAGGACCAGGGTCAATGTCGGTGGGCTTTAGGTCAGTACCTAAGGCCAGGGATTTAAATATCTTCAGAGAGTATTTCAAGTGCCATTAACTCCCTGTTAAATGCAATGAAAGATCTAGGCCCCCAAACAGCAAACAATTAAGCAACAGAAGCGATAATATCTGCTTCAACACGTAATCTCTAGTATCAGTGGGGGAATCACAGTTAACTTAAATGTGAAGAGAAAAGGCTTCCATCTTCTTCTTCAGTAACGCAACTTGCTGAAAGAGGGGTTACCGAAGAGTTAAACAACTGAAGACTTATTCTTGCTAAATTTCAGCCTCTTTCAACGTTTTCAGTAGAACTACCTGTTCCTGCATAAATGCAATCTCTGCCATGTCTCATCTGAACCCCAGGCAGTGTCTCTGCATTTACGACATAAGATGGGCTTATGGTAGGCTTTATGGACTTATGGTAGGCTTCTTGTAGTAGACAGTCAGCTGGAATCAGGCAGCTGGAGCTCCCCAGTTACCTATTTGAGCAGGAGTCACTTGCACTGATTTGAATTAAGTTTTTACATTCCTCACTGCATATGATGTGATAATAGTAATGGAAACAGAGCGCTATGGATCTAATCTTCTATAAATTCTTTTTCACACTCTTTGTAAATCTGAACTCTGCAAGCAGAGTAATTCTGAATGCTACAGCGTGGACAGCACATCTTAAACACCTCAAAAGCTTGCACCTGTGATGCCTGTGGCTGAGTCAAGCACATTCTTGACAGAAATGTCAGCTCTACTTTCTCTTCCCTATTACAATAAAAATATAATAGCTTCACCGGTGGATACATATCCAGAGATTAAACTCAAATTCTCATGTTTACTTGAGACATCTCACTAAATTAATCATCTCACTTTGTTAGTTAACTTTGCTTAGTACCATTAAATAATTATGTGGTTTCTATTCATCCATGGAATCAAGGCTATTTGTTACTTATTTGACTACAAAGAATCATGCAAAGACTCCTCAGAGATGTTTTAGAAGACAGACTGTGGAAAAGCTTAATCTTAGCAAGGTGGTTTATATTGGACTGTTTACCATTGTTGATTTTGAGGTCATTAAAGCAAAGCAAAGCAGAGAAACATGAGTTTGGATGAGAAAGCAGAATAGGAAAGCAAAGAACTAAGTCTGCTTTTGGACATGAAGCATTTGTTCACTTTATACAGGCAAAAAGTTTGAGCCTAGCTTAGTAAGACTCAGATATTATTGGTGAACTCTTTTGTTCACAGCAACATCTACGAACACTAAGTTGTGAAATATTGCTCTTCCTTCCCTGTCCAGCCCCGTTTTACAAAACCAGTAAACGGCATAATTAATCAAGTATCAGCCTTTTTACACAGAACCCATTATCGTCTTTAGGAATAATTGCTCCTCTAGAAGTGATTTTGTAAATAGTAATACATGTTACTTGGCAAAGAGAGATGCTATCTCAGCAAATTTATTCCAAGCAACAGCAACCCAAGAAAGCACTGTAGGTATCAATTAGTCAGTGAAGAAGGACAAATGAAAAATACATAAATGACAAATGTTACCTATGGCAAGTTTTAATGCACCATCACTGCTTAATCTAAAAGCCTGCTAAGTTTCATGTGGAATATTTGCAATTCAAAATACAGTAAGAAGTCTGTGTTAGGTACTAGAAGTTTATCAAGTAGAAATCAAACAAGTATGGTTGTTTTCCTGTAAAGTACACAGCTTCAGACAAAGTAAACGCTCAAGTCTGCATAGTTTGAACGAGCTTTCCAGAGAGCATCTTTGGGCACAAGCTCAGGAAGATGCTTAACTTTACATCCTCAGCAGGTCTGAGATTGGAATACCAGGAGAAGTCAGGCTTCATAATGCAAATGTTTGCAAGTTGTCATAGTATTTCAGTCCCTCCAAAAATGGGAAAACAACCCCTGCTCTTTATTGTAAGACATTCTCAAACACAGCATTGATCACAACGTCAACAGCCCTTCTGATATTTTGCCTTTCTCAAAATACTAGGTGAAAGACTAGACATCAGCTGCAACTCAGACCAAATCAGAAAGCAAGTTCCAGTTTGCTCGGGTCTGACTTTACCAAACCTGAAGGAGCAGAATCCTGATTAGGTCTGGAATTTGATGGCATCTTCCTCTTCGAGAAGAAACCGTGGGATCTGGATCAGAATGTTTTGGTTTGCACCTTTCTGTCTTTTCAAGGTAGGCCTTATTACTGTTGGGTTTGTGTTTCTTTGTTGAAGATTTAGGTTTTTAGATTTTGTTCCTTTTCGCATGGCTGGAAAGACTCTAGCCAATTATTTTTGAAAGAAGCTTTTCTGCTTCACCTCTTTTAAACGGACTTTTTAGCAAAAAAAGTAATGTAAAAATGAAGAGAGCAAATAGTGGGGATCCAATCTAGCTCCTATTTGCCAGCAATCTCTCTCGTTTGTATAAGAGGCCAGAGGAGCCAATAATACTCAGGTCTGTACCCCTTCCTCCCCTGCAAAAGTAGCTGAAAACCACTGCAAAGGAAAGGGAAAAATAAAGGAATGATTGGTGGGAAATCCATTAATCTATTTTAAGAGAGGAGGAGATTGGGTAACACTGAATAGTCAATACAACGAAAGTCAAATTGACACGATTCCCTTGAGGCTCTATTGAGAAGTTTGCTCCAGATAATCCTCCTCAAAGACTCATTTTACTCTGTAAATACAGGAACGTTTCATCTCTTCCTGTATCGGTAGGATGCATCTATAGCTGTCGTGGCTGCGACTGCAGTATAACTTACTTGGACCTGCGCTGGGCTAATGCCAACCAGCTCAGGCGCTGGTTGCAATCCAGCTGAGAGAATAGGGCTAGATACTCAATTCTTTACTGATACTGCAGCTGATACAGACTCCCACAATACTGCAGCAAGCCCATTTCTGGTATAATAGCTACAGTTAAAGCTAATTTGACTATATTGCAGCACAGACTTCACAGGTTCGGTAGATCTATGTGGGAGAAGGGACACATCCTGGAATACAGTCCTGCTTAGGGCATCTGCTCTGCTATGTGGGGACACCACGTTTGTGTGGCTTGCAAAGTTGTGGTGATCTGTTAGTCTCCCTTGTGCTGGTTATTTCAGCTTTGATCCAGTTCTTACTGAAAAATTGGAAGGCTTATTGCCAATTGTAATGTGGGAAAAAGTAAAGACGAGTTTCACAGGGTTAAATATTTTTAAGAAATGTTTTCCTTGGTAACCTGTGTACGTGTACCCTGATCACAGTGCAGGGCCATTAGTGCAGTTGTCTCTGTTGCCTTCAGGTGGGATCATTTATGAAGCTGAAGTTGATGGGACATCAAAGCTCTCTGGACAGCTCTTCACAGGGAAGAGGTAGCACCCCTCTCCAAAGATGAAAAGACCTGCGAAAGTCCAGGCTCAATGACATTAATTCGTGTCCTTCTAACAGTGGCAATCTGCTAAAAAAAGAGCCAAGGCAAAGCAAACAGAGGATGTCTGAATATTTTTGTATCATCCAAAACAGGAAATATTAAAGCTTTGTGTTCAACGCAACTTTACATGTCAAATAGCCTTTACTGAGGTAACAACAACAAGGTCATTTCAATAAGCTAGAAAAGTCATTAATATCTTAGCACCATGATATTTACCTAGCCAGCCAGAAGGCAAGCTTAAAGTATGGATTATTTGGAACTAGTTGAGCTGAAATAGCGTCTTTTTTATTACCTCCACGACAGGACTTCCTGTTCTGCACAGAAGGCTTTGTCAGTCCCACGCTAACAGAGCTTTTCTTCCAGCTCTGCAGCAACCCATCTGCCAGGGTTATTATTCTTTTGTCACAAAGGAAATAACGTTTCTTTCCCAGGCACAGCAACGGGTAACTATTTTTTAAAGCTAGCTCCTCATTTTTAATTACAATGTATTTCCCAACCTAACACCCTAGAAAGGCTGCAAGAGTAATGAAAGATAATGCAGCTTTATATGCAGTAAGTGTAAATACACGTTATTATTCAGTCTTAAGAAGCAAACAAAAGTCCAAAACATTACCTTGAAAAGCAAACAATGGCTCTTTTTAATAAATATATACCTTCTTCAGCAAAGAATATTACGTTTATTAGAAAATCATAGTTCTCAGGTAAAAAAGGACATCTCCAGCAATTCTTTTAATTCCACATTTTGCCTATATTATAGCCTCATAGGAAAATATTTGAATAATTTCATGGGATTTTTTTCACGTGATGTACTTATTTTCAAAAGAGCATAAAATAGTATAACCGTAAAGTCAAAATAACACCACCATCTGTAACATCAAATTGCAGTATTTGAAAGCTTTGACTAAAACTATTTGCTACCTGCTGCAATCTGCAGAAAAAACCACAAAAATGATCCAGTTACAGAAAGGTCATCACACAGATCTCATTCCAGGGATGGGCTCATTGCAATTTAGCACATCTCTGCTTCCGACTAAAAAAGGTATCCCGTTGGGAAGCTAGAGGAAGGTAAAATAGGAACAGATGCTTGAACAAGCTTGAACTGGCAAGCTGTATAAAGTATATATTTGCTCCACCACCATGTAGTCTGTGGTAGAAACCACATCAGGTCCTTTCCCACTCTGGTTGTTTGCCCATGTGCAACCTGCCCTGCAAGGATGCCTTGGAGGTACAAAGCCACCTTCTGCCAAGGGACAGTATTGAACTGTCTGTAGCAATGCCCTCATCACACAGCAAACTTTTAGTCATTCACAAATACTTATCATGTACCTTTAAGGCCTCGTCCTGATTAGAGTCATGGTTATGCACTAAAGTTTGTAGAGCTGGATAGTCCCCAATCCAGTCCCCTCTAGCCCTTGCTCCCTTTACTTCCAGGACCTTGGTTTCCCTTCCTATCAGTGATAGGAAATAGTGACTCTTTCCAATGGGATCCAGCCTGGGGATGCAAAAGGCTCCCTTCGTTGCTTTCCAGCACCCACATCTTTAAATGCTCTCAACAAATAACCCTATGGCCTTACTGCCATCTTTCCCACTTCTTCCTGGGTAGCTATTTTAGGCACTGTTTCTAATTGTCTCCTTGAACATAAGCGAAAGGTGTAATTAGACATTTGTCCCTGAGCTGTAGCTGTGCAGGCTGTGTGTGTTCTAGCATGTATCCTGGCAGCAATGGTCTCCCCCGGATGTTCTTTGTTATTAGTCAAATTATAACTCCCCGCTATCTCCTGATTACTGGAGAGGTTACGTAACGCATAGAGAATCTGATCCAAACATCTGCATCGATTAGCTCCCCGAAGCAAGAAAGCAGAGGAAAAAATATCATAGTACACTGGGAAGAAAGAAAAGTCCAGGTTATATAAAATACGTTTCTTTAAGCTTAGTACACAAACAGGCTATTGCAACCTACCAAATACATTTCCAGTTGTTTGAATTTGCCATAGAGAACTTTTAAGTCCTAGAAACAAATTAATGAACTTTCTAACTTCAAAAATCTCAGCTGAGACATGTCCTTCGGGCAGGATGAGAGAATCACCATGACTTAATAATTTCTGCAGAAAGTAATTCTGCCTGGTATTATATGCTGCTCAAACACTGTCCTCATTAGACAACTGGAAATATAAGTTCAGATCCCAGCCGTGCGTCAACCACCTGAGAGGGCAGATTTTTCAATTCGATGAAAAATGACTAGTGACCTGAAAAGCTACCTTCCAGTGGTTCTGCTCTGTGACAACAGCCTGGAAGCAGAGAGCCATAGGTACTCCAGTGCTGGCAAAGGGAGGTATAAAATATGTTTCACTTGCAAATAAAAGCAATCTTTAATGGGCCAGTCATCTTTAGCAGGCAATTTATAAACTAACGATATAACAGTTAAAATACTGATCTCAAATATTTTGCAATATCTTTGGTGTTTCTGTATCAACCAGGATAAATCTTGATGGCAGAAAAATAGAGGCCATCCTTGCTGAAATCTGTATTTCTACTTCATCCCTCATACTGTGGTGGTCAAGAATGGCACAGCTGATTTGCTTTCAGTTGGCTCAGTTATTTTGATCTGTCTTCCTAGAAACAGTTATACACACTTAAATCTCACTGCTTGCATGAGCAAGTACCAAGAACTACATACTATAGGGTTTTTTGTAGGATGACAATAAAGGTATTGGAGCCTCATGCAACATTGTGATATCTACTGTATGTGAAAACTGTCTGTCTTCATATATTGCTCTTGAATATTATATTGCAATTCAAAATTCTGTTTGAAACAGAACTTAATCAGGCTATAATATTTGTATCTGTATGCTTTCCCTGATGAACTCCTCTGCAATCCCTGGTTTATTACATGAGCTGAGCTCCTTATTTTTTAATATGCCTGAGGAGCACAGGACTTCCCCGCTTTAAAGCCAAACTAAGACTGAGAAAGAGAGAGCAAGACACTGGGAATCAGATTATTAGTGTTTGCATTTGCAAAGAGAGGAGCCTAGTAGGGGTTTTCACAGGTCCTTAAGAAACTTTTTTTAGATCCCAGTGGACTTAAATCCATTTCTTTGGGGACATCTCTGCAGGGACTCATCCGAGCTTTCTTCCCTCGGACCAGCAAGATGTGAGGCTGCTGGGGGTCGGCAGCCAGGCAGCCGCTGTAAGCACAGCACTCAGTCCCCGCTGAGAGCCGGGGTGTATTTACTCATTCTCAGCCCCAAGCCTAGCTCTGCCAGGCTGCTCGTTCTGGCGGCTTGGAGCGTAGCGTGCGTTTGGGTCTGTCTGAAGCCTTTGGGTAGACGCTCCCTCAACCCTTGTCACTGAGCCATCCTCGCATACCAAACCCTGCAAGTGAACCCGTCACTGCTGAAACCCGGGGAGAGATTTCTGTAGACTGCAACACGTGGAGAATAACTTTGGTCTTCTACCACTAACTTGTTGCAAGACCTTAATGTACCACAGTGTTTTAATGTAAGGTTTTAGTCATCTATTAAAAAAATGGAGGTGCATTTTCTAAAATCGAAATCCACATTCAGACACAGTTCTTGGGTACACCGACTTCTGACTTAGGTGAAGACCTCTCCTGCTGCCCAAGTCGTTGATACAGCACAGCTGACTGCAGGAAATTACTAGAGCCTAATTTGTCTTTATTCAACGCGAAGTAATTTAAAGCAAGACCTATTTCTGTTTTTTAAATCTGCACAGTTTATGCTGCTGAAGGTTCCCTGTGGACAATGTGATACGTTCTCTGACATGATGATACAACCTATTGAACTTTCTGCTCAGCCCTTTCTTCTTTTGTCACATTGGGAATATCTACAGCTAAACAGACCAAGAAGCCTCTCCCTTAAGAACAGGGTTACCCTTCAGTTGGCTGGTGGCACTGAAGGTTGCAAATGCAGAGACCTGTTCTCCTCAGGGAGTTTATTACATGAAAGAAAGGTTACGCATGGTAAATTCAGCCAACAGAAAAAAGACTCTTATGCACACACAAAAAACACAGTCTTTGACAATGAATAGCTCCATTTAAAAATAAATTAAAAAAAGCTTTTAGAGATATTGAGTACTCTGTGTGCAGAGATAAAGGTATTAATTTTCTGGACCATTTTCTCACAAAGGAGGAGTTTTGCTTTTGTCTTTGCAGAGACACTGTATCTCTCAGAGACTCTTATGCAAAAAATGAGCGTGACAAGCAGTGGAACTTTTTTTTTTTTGGTGTGCTGATGAAGTCTTCAGGGATTCAAAATACAGAATTCAAATGAAAAGTGCTGAGAGCTTCCTGTGAGATGGCCAAACAGAAGACAGTGAGGCTTCTCAGCACTTTGTTACTTCCCAGGAGTTTTTCTCTCTACAGTTCACCACACTGTTTTGCTAAAAGCCCATCCTATTAAGCTGAGGGATTATACACACACACACGTACACAGATCCCTCTGCTTGGAGTGGGGAGGCTGAGGAATCTCCCTGAATTTGTGAGAACTGCACAAGCCCAAATTAATGTCTGCAACTGGTGCTCTGCCAGTCTCAGTTTCCTTACGCCCTGAAGAATAATGTGGTCTTTCAGCCATCAAAGTTCCCCAGTTTTCAAGAAAAAGAGACAAATTTAATGCTGTCATTAACCACCGTTGACACAGCTGGAACTTTGATGCCTCATCCAAACCTTTGATGCCATCTGCCACTGATGGATGTGAAATTATATAAACCTTTCTGAATTTACTATTTACCTACACAGTGACCCAAGACGCAAAGCTGTATTTCAGCATTTAATTTATCTGAAGCTGTTCAAGTCCACTCTTCTGCTTGATACTCATCTCTCCTCCCTCTTTCC
>NW_009189662.1:34185-41554 GCF_000690835.1 Fulmarus glacialis
TATGAATAGTTATGTCACTTTACTTGTTTGTTACTTACAGATGAAATCCAACTTTCAGTTTTAAACAGAAGAACAGTATGTGAAGTTATTTTGTCTCAGCCTGCAACAGCTTCTGTAGCCATTTATTCAGCACTGATTTTTTCAATTCCTTACTGTTATTGAAAAGAAGAGACCATATCCAAACAATCACAGGATGGTCCCTTTTCAAGGAATTTCATATTTTCATGTCTTGAAAACAGATTGCGGTTGATGCTGGGCCTCCACAGTCACACGTGTGCCTATGAAAGGGATGTCACAGAGAGAGATGAGTCAATAAGACTCACTGCTGACCTGCAGCTGATTTCTATGAGATCAAGGCTCTTCTAAAACTTTTGGCTAACAGCTTCAGAGTTCTATAAAGGCCACCTGGAAAACAAAGCAGAACAAAAGCCCAACAGACTTCTCAGTGGGAAGAGAGCTTTGGGAGTATGAGAAACCTTTACTGGAAATTACCAGTGTGAGCAGCTGCTGGTTGCTAGGGCTGCAGTTTGGCCTTAGGCTGATTTAACGTCTACCTGCGGCTGAACAGGGTGGCCTCAAGCTAAATGACTCACCTGCAGCCTCACAAGAGGTGGTGGTGCATGGGAAATGCAGAGGAGGTCTTCTCGTGTGCAGCTAGCTGTTTAGGAAGACTCAGGTGTTAATCTAAGGCACACTTTCGGTCTCCGAGACCAAAAAAGGGCAAAAGCACAGTGTAGTTTTCGAATTGTCAGTTCTTGCAACATTTCTCAGGCTTTAAACTATTTTGTACATTCCTTTAAAGTCTAGGTTTCCTAACCTCCCCTGAGAATCTTAGCTGTCATTATTTTTAAATGCAGATTTCTATCTTCTGCATTGCTTAGATTGCCCCAACCCTGTGCCAGTAATGTCTAATAGCTCAGAAAACTGAAAGAGAACCCCATTGAATCTAATTTAAAATTATTTTTAAA
Organism: Fulmarus glacialis; assembly: GCF_000690835.1. NCBI lineage: Eukaryota > Metazoa > Chordata > Aves > Procellariiformes > Procellariidae > Fulmarus > Fulmarus glacialis. Next base: position 35,154 of record NW_009189662.1, read on the forward strand.
ATCCCCAAATATCTTGCGGTTCTGGGGAGCTTGATTCTCAAATTATTTCAGAAATTATTCTTTGTATGGCTTAAACCATAACAAGGTCAAGGAGAGAGATTCAGAATAAGAGAAGCAGATGCTGGACCTACAGAAGGCAAGGAGCATCCCTGTGTCAGACAGTCTGGATGAAGAAGCAGGGGCAGTGAACTGAAATGACCTTTCTATCATACAAGAGACCGATGTGAACCTCATTAACAGAGTTCCTAATTCTGGTGCCCTTTCTAATTATCCATGCTGCTTCCTCTAGAGTACACAGTATGGAAAAATATTCCAATAACACTCCAGGCCTTACAGGATAAAAATCTTTTCTCTTGAACCCTGTTGCTCAGTATTAATCTTCAGTGCAAAACAAGTGATTAGAAGAGCTTCGTGATAACTCAATCATTACAAATTAAAGGGCATAGGTAGAGAGATAACCCACATATGTATTTTCTTCTCACATCAGTTTCCAATTGATGCAAGTATATTAACACTAATGGAGCTACTCCTGGTATGCTGCAACGCAGCTGGGCAAGAACTAACTCTTTCTCTGTCTTAGACCTGTAATACCATCTTTTGGGATCTTGGCTGTAGAACCTCTGGGTGGAAAGAGCCTTTGGTCACTGTAACGTCATGAGGTTAAACCCGAGACAGCCTAAAGATGCCTCCAGCTGACCACTCTTCAGAAACTGTTTTATTGAAGGCAGCTAACACATTGACACAACAACAAAAAAACTTAAAACAACCACCAAAACAGTTGGAGAGGTAGTGGATATATTTTCATTTTAAGTGTTACAGCAACTTTCTGTGAAACCTGAATTTTATTTCAGATAAATGAATTTGAAATTGTCACATTTCAAGGAAGATCTGCCTGCAGGACAGCTTTCCACGTAGAGGATCTATCTCAACAGAACTTGTTTTGAAAAAGGACTTGGGGATGTGGGACTAGGAATCCCGAGGCTCACTTGTACATTTGAAATAAACCAGTTTTCCTACTAGCATGCTGAATCAGAAGAATGCTGTATGTTTGATTTACATGAGAAAGCACGCTGGCATTACTGTAGATGCAAATAGGAATTGGTCATTATAAGCAGTCAGAAACAGAACTTCTGAGTGAAATATGCTACTTCTTTTCCCGTCACGCAAAATTATAAGAGGCAGTTCTTCAATGGTTAGAATTAGATTCTTTAGAAAAAGTCATGATATAAATCCTACCAGATGGAGGGCTTGTGTTGACAGTGTGTCCTACAACTTTTGAAGTCCCTTTTTGACTGAGACTAAAACGTCATGCATCATTCATAAAGAGCTTTGAGATGCATGCTTACAGAAAAGACTGCAGATAACTGCAGGGGACCAACATATGCAAGTTGACTAATTTTTGGCATCCATGACTTCTGCTAAAGAAATAATCAGTTTTCAGGCTAGGAAAGTATAATTTGGTAAGACATTATAAGTCTGTACAATAACAGCAGCAACCTTTAAATCACTAAATATTTGCAGAACTTCTAGCAAATATACTCTTCTGGCTACAGTGATTACCTGCCTACTGAAATGTTTGCATACTTGCCTGTTCTTAGTATCACCCTTTGCCTGCTCAGTGTAATACAATGTTCAATCATTTTTCAGTGTAATCTTGTAAAGGACAATTGCTGTTTGAGCTACAGCGGCTAAAACTGAGCTTAATTACAGAGCAGAAAAAAATGGAAGGGCAGCCCAGAACTGAACAAGAAATAACTCCATGGGAATGTTTGCCATTATAGTGACTGTCACATTGGTAACTAAGAGTGGCTCCAAGGTTGGCGTCAAGGTGAGATCCTCGACACTTCCCAGAGAGGAAGCGTGTGAGGTGGGTCCTGCCTGCAGCCGGGTTGTGCTCGGTGCATTATTGAGTTGTCAGCACGATCACACAAGTAAAATGGCAGACATAGGTGGAGTGCAAGAATATCCACATGTGTGGCTTCTCTGGAAGGCTCCTTTCCAAAGCTCTCCAAGTGTTTATTTGCATGTTTATTTGTGTTTGTTTTCCCACACCCAGCTTCAGCTTAATGCTTGTCCTCCTCCACACGGGTTACAGCAGGTAACAGTACCACTAGCATCCTTCAGCAACTTACAGAGCTGCTGCAAAAGGGAAGAGGAGCTCTGTGGAGCTTTCTTCAATGTATTTGCTGTTACATCAGCTGTGTGTACACTTTGAATCATGGATTAAATGACAGAGTGCCACTTCTCAAACCCTATTTACTTGACAGGCATTGACTCAAAAATTTGGGGGTTTTGCTTCTTGGATACAGCTCTGATTATGCCTTTTGGGTTTGAGATTGGTGGACAGTAATGTTCTGGTGACAAAATGATCCATTTTGACATTCTTGTAGCAGTTTACTGTGCAAATTACTGCACTATAACATATTAGGCAAGATGAAATGAATAGACCATAGTTCCCATTTTTTTGAACCTTGTACAGTCATTAAGACTTATGCAAAGTAGATGTTAAATGCCATTTTGTTTTGGCATACAAATCACTTCATAAAGTTGAAATGCAGAGATTTCTGCTTCCAGTACTGGTGCATTAGGAGTTTTCGTGCACGTTTATTCTGCTAAAACATTTTTGCATGCTTCTTACATGTGCAAGATCCTTTCACTCTTCAGTCTACCTCTCTCATTACCACTGCCAACATGCATTTTTCTTTAGCTTGTCAAATGCTATTTCTGAGCACAGGGGTCTTTACCTGTTACACCATGATGGGGATTAGCGATTAATAATGGTACACTGGTTGGAGCTTTTTTGATTCATAGTTCAGCATAGCTTTTGGCTCATGACGACATGCATGTCCTAAAACATTATGTACTTATAAAATGTTTGGGGGCTAATGTTAAAAGGGCTGGAGCCATGAAATAAACATAGACTGAATTCCCATCAAGTGATCTCATTACGTTTTAGAAGTAACACAATTTTACCTTCATTTAAAAATGTCTTCATCTAAAACCTGCACATAGAGCATTTCAGTGTTATTACCCTTAGAGAAACTGTCCCTGATGCTGCTTTTCTGTCCATGATTTATAGCAGCCTATGTCACAGATATCTTATTCGGGAGGCAGATATGCCAGAACAACAGTATGAAACAAGTCCTGACGCAGTGATGAAATACACCTTCTGACGATGCATAATCTACATCAAAATAAACAATTTAGTAAGTTACAGAATAGCCCCAAACTCTGAATATTTTAAAGAAATCAAATATGTGGCTTGGTGGAAAGGCAGCAAAGAGACATGCTTGTCAGTGAGAACAGATATAGGGTACAGTAAACAGAAATTACATATTTAATATTATAATTTTGCCTTACGTGTTACTTTCAAATCAAGTGTTCTCCAAAACAGAACCTTAGCTAAAGTACCACAGCAGGACTCAAACAGCAGAGATATCATAAATTGCTTTCTCTCTTTTCCCTTTTGTTTCCCACGTATCACGTAGCGGTGTGTCTTTCTGCACAGTGAAACATCCTGACACGTAAGGGAACCTTAGAGGAGCAACACGACCTTTCCACAGAGCCTTCAAACACGCGTGCTGAGCGGCATGCAGGTTGTCCTCAGAGTTTGGCAATGGTGCTGGTAATGCACTCAATCCTCTCACGTTACCCCTGTTCTGAGAATACTTCAAACCCAAGTTTGTTCTAAGCATTAAATTGGCCCTGAGATGAAACAGCTGGCTGAGTTTCCTTGGAGGGAGGCCGACTGCTATTAAGGAGGGCATTGGATAGCCTAAGCAATGTTGCTGATCTTGTCTGTTCATCTAGTGTCCCCTGACACAAAATAATCTCTTTCTAGAAGCTATCTTGCAATGTGAGAATATATTAGAGGTGTTGGTTAAACAGCTTCTCCTCTTTCCCCTAGCTCAGTAGTTTTCATTCCCATATTTAAAGCAGTTTAAAAAGCCACTCAGTAACATCAACCTCAAGTAACAGCTTTAGGCTAGGACTGTGCAAATTCTCAGAGTACCCAAATAACCTGAACACTACCATAACACAAAAAAATGGGCAAAAAGCCCCAGGTAATTAAGAACCAAGTGTACTGCAGTAGCTCTGTGCTGTCAGCATCAGCTGGCGAAGCGAGGTTTGCGATGCTAGAGGACAGCACCATCTCCCACCCACTGCACGACTCTCACCACGACTGGGTCATTTAGTCTGGATTTCCTTTGATAATAAAATCCACAAGTACAAAACAAAGTCATGAATTAAACCACTTCCTTTTTGTTGGAGCAAAATGTACAAATGCATGAGTATTCGTTCAGAAATTGTGACCTTTTCTGCTTTTCTTCAGAGTAAAATCCCATTTCAGATGATTGCAGTCTCTAATGAGACAGAACTGCTGTCCTCTTCATGGCTCCTTGCAGCTGATTCAACAAGTCATTATGTGTGATGGCAACATTTTTGAAAAAGGCAGGTTGAAACACTGTGATACTTCTCTCACCATGTTGAAATCTTTCATGATTAAAAAATATTCTTTTAACAAGCTCAGTAGTTTAGTGTTTATTAAAATCTAGAGCTCAATGAGTTTTGTTAATATGTAATGCCTCTGGGTATCATATACCATCATAGAATAGAAGAATTCCTATAAGCTGTGTGCTTGATACTGAGATGAAAATTTTAACCTTTCAGGAGAAAAAAACACCCTAGTTTCCCCCACCCCTGGCTTCCCTCAAGAATCCACTTAATCATATTTTGAAATCTAATAGGTTTTAGGAGCGATAACAGAAGTCTGGGTTGCAGCAATAGAAAGGAATAGATTATTCTAACCTTTAACAAGAGCGAATGTGAAAGGCGATTAATTTGCGAGGCTTTCTGAGGGTGGAGATGAAATCCTGCCTCCCTTCAAGGCTAATAGTTTCAGCTTCTATTGAGATTGCACAGCAAGGATTGTGCTCCAGCTCCTGTTTCGCTTCCTCCAACAGACACAGCCTGAGGTTACAGTATCACCAAATAAGCTGCCCCACACACAGAAAAGAAATTAATAGTCGTATGATACATCGTGAACAGGAGGCAAGAGCTTAACACAGGAATGGGGTAAGGTTCCTGTCCTGAGTTTTGCAACAGATCAGAGTAGATTCTCACCACGGTTCTCCTGGTTTTAGACGTAACCCATGAACAGAGGAACCTACTCATATAAGACTCCCTGGAGGGTTAGAGTACAAGTGCTATTGAGCTCCCCTAACAGCAGAACAAATAATATGCAAACAGCCGCTTTGAAAACCTTGTTCCGATACGTGTTTTCATTCCCACCAAAGGGCATATCTCAGTGGAGGCTTTGATCAAGCAACCTTTGGTGGTAACTTGATTATTCTTTTTCTCAGTAAATTGTTCTGTTGTTGGCAGTAACCTGAAATTGCCTGCATTCACTTGGTTGTAAAGTTTCCATCACTTCAGTTATGCGTTACAGAACATCTATAGTGTGAGCTGGGAAAAAGACAGGAGGGAAAGACTGGGGGGAATCTGGTGTGGAGCAGAGGGATGGTTTGGTGGTGGGTTGTTTCTTCTTTCTGGGCTTGGGTCTCAGAGACAGAGGAAGGCTCTGAGTTACAGGAAACTCAAGTCACTCCTAAACATCATGAATTTTCAGAAATTGAATTGGGGGTGCCATTTTTAGCACTATGAGCTATTTTCTGGTGCGTTCTTGACTGCAGTTGACAACAGATTTGTTTTCTATATTGTGAAGTAGTTTGTTTCTTCTTTCTTACGTAGCACTATTATGCAATAAGGTTCTGATATTTTTCCTATTCAAGTCACTAGAAATTTATGACTGACTTAAAAAGCAATAAGAGCGAGCCCTTGATTATAGATACACAAAAATGTCAGCTATTGTACCTGCTGAGGTAGCTCCTGGAATAAATGTATTTGTCTCTCTCTGTTTCAGATATATCTTTAACCTTTGCATTTCATTTTGATCCTCCCTATTATGCCTGGGTTGAAGCACTGCTGCATCTACTTTGAATGAGATTCTTCACAACCCAGAATTGTCAGAATTTTTAAGAGTTGAGAAGACAGGAAGAAGATGTATCAAAACAATTCAAAAAGCTTGGAAACTTTTCCTTTAAAATCCTAATGCAAAGGGAAGCTAGCACAGAAGAAAACACTTTGATGCATATGGGAGAAATGCAAGTGATGGACAGTATTAAAGCAGCATAGATATGTTTTCTCGTTGGAACTCACATATGGCACTGCAATCAGTTTGTACACATTTTACTAGTAACCAAGGCATCATAGCAACCTGTATATCAGTTATACCATGTGAGCAAGGATACATTTCTATTGGACAGGCATTTTTAGGTTGTTTTTTGGACTTTTCTCTTTAAAGCTGACTACATTTAAGAGTTTAGGATTATCATATGCCA
>NW_009189663.1:0-15192 GCF_000690835.1 Fulmarus glacialis
CGTCATGAGGTGACTGTGACTCTCTGGTGACATCACAAGACTCTCCGGGACGTACCCAGGAGCTCCCCCAGCCTCAGAGACAGACCCTGTGATGCAAAGCCCATCTGGCGGCGTGCTTCACACCTCCGCGTTTGCTCAGGTCCCGTTCAGACGGTCCCTGTTGCTGTTGGTTGTTGTGCCAGCATCACACACTCAGAGAGCGGTTGGGGTTGTCAGGGACCTCCGGAGGTCATCTGGTCCAAGCCCCTGCTGAAGGAGGGCCACTCTGAGCCGGCTGGACCCTGGGCACCACTGGAAAGAGCCAGGCTCCATCCTCTTTGCACCCTCCCTTCAGATATTGAGATATATATGGAGAAGATCCCGCGAGCCTTCTCTTCTCCAGGCGGAACAGTCCCAGCTCTCTCAGCCCCTCCTCACTGGAGAGATGTTCCAGTCCCTTCCTCATCTTGGTGGCCCTTCGCTGGACTCTCTGCAGTCTGTCCCTGTCTCTCTTGTCCTGGGGTACCCAGCACTGGACACAGCACTCCAGGGGTGACCTCACCAGTTCTGAGCAGAGGGGAAGGATCTCCTCCCTCGACCTGCTGGCAATGTTCCTCCTCATGCAGCCCAGGACACCATTGGCCGCCTTTGCTGGCTCAGCTTCAACGTAGTGTCCACTGGGACCTTCTCCGCAGAGCTGCTTTCCAGCCGGGCACACCCAGTGTGTCCTCTTGCCTGGGGCTGTTCCTCCCCAGGGGCAGGAGTTTGCATGTCCCTTGGTTGAACTTCAGGAGGTTCCCATCAGCCCATTTCTCCAGTTTGTCAAGGTCCCTCTGGGTGGCAGCACAATTTCCTGGTGTCTCAGCCACTCCTTCCAGTGTGGGATAGTCAGCAAACTTCCCGAGGGTGCACTGTGCCCCATCATCTAGATCACCAGTGAAGAGGAGGAGGATCAGACCCAGTATTGACCCCTGGGGTACACCGCAAATGATCGGCCTCTGTCTAGGCTTCATGCCACTGATCAACACCCTCTACTTAAAGACCTGGAGCATCAACATTCAAAATCACTTCTTCACAGATCAGAGACTATTTGCAAAGTTCTGCCTCCCCCAAGCCTTCTGCTGTCTCCAAAACCCTGAGAAGTTTCTGCGCCATCATTTATTGGTCTGTTAGCATTTTCACCTTCAAATACAGGAACTCTGGAATATAATGTAGGATCTGTTGAATTGTTTGCCACCTTCTCCACCTTTCCTGAAAATACCATTGTAGCACCACATGCTGAAACCGCCTGTCTGAATCATTTTGCGCTCCCTGCAAATACACTGAGGACACCACCGCAAAGCTCAGAGACGCTCGGGGAGCCACCAGAGCAGACATTTCCAAAACCACAAAGGTTTTAAATCCCTTTGGCCGAGGTGGGTCTTGGGTCCTGAAGGAAGCCACAGGTGCAAATCAGACCCATGGTGCCCTCCCACAGTTTCTGCACAATGGTTGGCATCAGAAAGCTTGTGAAAAAGAAATGTCATCGCCAAGGCCTTCCCTAGAGCTGCACACCCACCACAGAAAGCCTTTGGAGAAAATTGATGGAGAAACACAGCCAGAACCATCTCTCCTACCTCTGCTGTGCACCAGAAGCAGTGCTAGACCTTTGCCTCCCTCACTGCTGAGTGACTTGATGACAGATTTCATGAAGGTCAAAGGCTGCATCATGACTCCCAAGTTCAAAAAAAGAACCGCTGAGATCGATCCCCACTGTTTGCAGTTTCTCTTGCTGCCTGTTGGCTCACAGTTGTCACCCAAACTCTTGCGATATTCTGCACTGAAGCTAGGTGAGGTCTCATCCTGACCTCCAGGACTGCCCCAAGTCCTTTCAAGTCAGCTGGATGGCACCATCAGGATCGGGTCCTGCGACAGTTCTCTCTGTCCCACAGCAAGATGTAGGTGCTCCCTCCGAATATTTAAGCCAAGTTTCATGAGGCAGGAGTTGGAGTTCTCGCGGTCTGTCCCTGCAGTGCAAATCCATTCCTGATCCTGCTGCTTCCGTGGCGTTGTTCAGGTTGCAGAGAAGGGTCCAGGAGGTTGGATCTGCAACCCAATGCTACTAAGAAACAGGCATCAAAAAGCCCCTCTGCAACCACTGCCAGAGCAGAGGGACACGCTGACCACTCTGCAATCACGCCCAAAGACACAGTCATAAAAATAAAAGCTTTTTATTTTTTTTTTTTAATATACCATTACAGAAACATCTGAGTAACATTCTCAACAGGACGGGCAGCGCCGCAGCCCTGGGGGCGAGCACAGGCAGCCAGCTCCAGGGTCTGCCGTGCCGTGCTCCCGAGCTGCCGCTGCTCTTGGTGCACGATGCCCCGCTCCTCGCCCTCAGCGGGGAGGCCCAGCCCTCCCGGCGTCAGGGTGTCACCTTTTTGTAGGTAATGTGGAGGTGTTGAGTCATGGGCTGCGTAGTGGTTGCCATTGAGACAGTTTGTTCGAGTTTCCCATCGGAATTGAGCCTGAATTTTCTGGTAATCTAAAAAGGGGGTAAGAAAAGAAATAACAAAATCAAGTGAACGGCATCCACAGGCTAAATTCCTTACCTGCGCTTTCTACCTTCCCTTTGCCATCCTTGTGTTTGCTGTCAATGCACCACTGATGGAAGGATATGCTCACTACAGGCATGCGAGTAAACAAGGAGAAGTTTTCTCTCCTAAAGGCGGCAGCCCTTTCCAAAATACCACCTCCAAGCCCCAAGACCTTCATCCACGGAGCAACGCAGTGTCCTGGCACTACTACTGACATCACCTCAGCACAGACAGGCCAACATCCCTCCACCTGAAGAGTGGCTCCCGGCAGCTCAGGGAGATGCTCTGCACTGGACAACATCCCCAAGTCAGCCTTCAAAACCACTTGGGCTCTCTGCAGGTCACCACACCGTGCCAGAGTAAGGCGTTGCTCACGCTACATGGGGAGATCAGAGCCTGCCGAGCCTCGGCTTGCACTTGCAGCAAGGCGGGGGTTCAGCTCTGGGACCGGAGGGAAGAGCGCTGCCATCCATTGAGAGGGCTTGACAGGCGACATCGTCCCCATCCCTCCACCCGGGCAGGCTGCGAGTCTGTCTGTGCTGCACCAAACCTCAAGAGAGGCAATTTGGGGTTGCCCTGTGGAGCTGGACCACTTAGGACCCGTGCAAGCAGATGCTTGAACCCAGGCTTCAGTGGCTTCCAAACCAGAGGAGGGAGCAGCTAAGCGTCCAGTGTTCAGCACAGGTTGCAGGCCTGCTCCTAGCTGTCACCAAAATAAAGGAGAAAAGTGGGACCACCCCTTTTGAACTTCCGTTCCTGTTCCAGAATAACGCTCCGGAGGGTGTCACTCCAGCTGCCCAGCCCGGCCGCAGAATGGCCACGTAACTCGGCGTGAGCGCTGCTGTAAGGAGGTAGCTTGGCACGGACCCCGCACACCCAGCACTTCGGCCCTTCGTGTGATTTCAGCACGGATTCACTCCACATCATCCAGAAGAGCTGTCTATACTGCGTGGTGACCTCTTGCTGCTTCCCGTGCCAAACAAATCCCAGGGGTGAACAGAAACAAAGTCCTGCGGACAGCAGGATAACCCGCAAGCACAATTAATTTGCAGTCACTTAAACCAGCCCCATTTAGAAATTCCTAAAATGCAGAGGCTTTTGCAAATGCATTCGTTTCCGGTGAAGGTCACTCAAGGGCATGTCCATGAGCTATCTCCAGTCTGCATGCTCCGAGATAGCGTCCCCTCCGTTAACACATCCGTTCCTACACCCGCAGAGTGCCCTTAATGCCAATATCCAACACCTCCCGCCAGCTGAGAATGAAGCTACGCAGGGCTGTGGAGGACGCGCCGCTGTTCTGACATTCATGGGGGCAACAGCAGGAACAGGGTCATATGCAAATGATGTTTTGATTAATATTTGCTGATCAGATGGGACTTTCTTTGTAATGCACGACAGTGTTCCTCAAATACCCTAAGCAGGAAAAGGCAATTAAAAGGAATACAATACACTCGTCTTGAACAAGAAATTATCTTGCAACGTGTGACCTTAGCTCAGGGTTTCTGAACGGCCCATTTTCTTCTGAATGGACCACTGCAGGTCAGACAACAAAGTCTGAATGCCAAAACGAGAAAATGAAATGAACTGGGCAAAAAAGAAGAGAGGCATTTTCTTTTAAAAGCGAGCTTCAGTCAAAGGCTCCATGTACATCCGAGACACACAGGGAGACTGCTACTCCCCACACAGGAGAGGAAACATGAAGCACTGGGAAAGGGCCATGGAAAATTGCTGAATTCAAGGTAAGTGACATCCACTGCTCTCCCCTCGTCCAGCAATCCAGTCATTTTATCACAGAAGATAACCAGGTCAGCCAGGCACCATTTACCCATGGTAAAACCATACTGACGGTGCCCAATCACCTTCTCCTTCATGTGCAGAATCTCCAGGGGCTGAAGTGAGGCTGACCAGCTTGTAGCTCTCCCGGTTGCCATCAGGCACTTTCTGAAGATGGGTGACCCACATGCCATGGGTCATGGGTCTCCAGTCATCGGGAAACTCGCTGATCTCCATCACCTTTCAAAGATAACACAGCAGCCTTGCAGGTGCATCAGCCAGTTCCCTCAGTACCCACATACTGCGAGGCCAGTCCTGAAGTCTAAAAATATTTAAAAACGTGCCTGTTCTGCAGACGCTCCCAGGGGAACATAAGCAGGGTGTTTGGAAACAAACCCGGTCTAAGAGTGCTCCTCCACTCCCTGCAGAGCATCTCTTATCTATACGCACAGGGTGGGAGCTGAGAGCCACTTGCTCCTCAGAGAGGTAGGAAGAGTCTAATACGCTGCAGTTGTGCCCTTACATCCCGTCAGCATCGCCTCTAGCAGGGTCAGAGCCCCAGGGACTGCTCCCCTCCATCCATGTGGGGAGCTCCCCACATCTCAGCACGGCCACGCCAGCGAGCACCTGCAACACAGCCCTGGCCCAGGGAACGGGTTTTCCTGCCTGAATTATGGCTCGGCCGAGCCACAGCCATCCCGGATCACTTTTCACTGGGAACACAACATTATGGTGAAGTTTTCTCAAAATGAGCAACTAAAGCAGCAGCACATACGCCCTTCTCACGACACTTGTGGTCTCTTCATTTCCATGGGCAATTCATGCTGTTCTTGGTGAAGAAGAAAACGCGTTGGGAGCTGGTTACCTGCCATGCCCTCTCATTCCACATCCTCCTTCACCAGCAACGGCCTCCCAGATACTCATTGTGACCAGTACCTGGGCCTGAACTTCCCTAAGGTGCCAGCTGAGCATGGACCTTCAGCTCGGGAAGTTCCCTTTTCCAGCCTTCAGCCAAAGCCAGCCTTACAGCCCTCAACCAGCAAGACATTCGCTGGCTTTCTGTTGCCTTCCCCTTCTCCTCCTGCCAGTTCATCTGCTCACATTTCAAGCAGTGACTCTGAGAGGGTGGCCCATTTTATTTAAATGTTTGTAATTAAGAGCTCCACTGCCTTGGTGATATCCATAGTATTTAACGGCTTTATTTCTCCTGCTATAGAAAGGAGGCAATACAGCTGCTTCTGGGAAAGGAGAAACCCAACAACTTAAAACACGCATCTGAAGGGGAGTTAGGACATTGTTTGTGTAGGCACATACGATTTTTGGCACATCAGTGAATTTAGGGAGCACGCCTATGACACTGGCTGCATTGCACAAACTTGTGCTCTCAGTTACCTATGGGTTGGTTTTATAGCGCACAAAAACTATGTTGCAAAATTAAGCCTTAAAGTCCAGAATGAGACAATACTGTATTTGCTGCAAAGTAATGTCTTCTCTCCTGAGAGCCACACCTCACTTGTCACCCTTCAAAAACTCCTGTCGGTCACTTGGTTCACATGTTATCAGAGGAAACAAAACAGATGCAAGAACATGCCAGTACCTACTCTTTGTGAGAGCTTGTTCAACCTTGCTGTCTTTCTCAGCTGCTAGTCAGCCAAGACAACTTCGTATGTGACAGCTAGGATTCCGGCGGTGGCCTCAGTATGCCACAATAACTCCAGTAGTGCCATCTTATTCGCAGCTGGCTGTACCCCATCCAGCTGTGTCAACAACAAACCACCACTACATGAAAAAAAAAAAAAAAGTCAAAACCCAAGAAGCAGTCAACCAAGACTGGAGCTGACAGTAAGTGCCAGCCCTGCCAAGCAGTCACAGATGGGAGGAGAGCCCACAGCGACTTGTGAATGCCCTGAAAAGCAAGCAAGCAAGATTTGCGAAGGCAAGGTGGAGCTCCAGTGAAAGGCAGGTGTTCCTAAAATATCCTGATGAGGCCCAATACTGGACATACCTTATGTGTACACCCTCATACTGTAATTAATCCAGAAGACTAGCATTAAGAAGTAACACCACTGCCGTACAAGAGTATTTAGACAAGACTTTCCTATTCTCTTCCCTAAGGACCTGCTACTGGCCACTGCTAGAGACAGGATTCTGGGTTAGCTGGTCTGATTCAGCGCATCAATTCTTATCTTAACGATCCCTCTGGGTCTTGTAATGTACAAAATATCTTCTGAAGGCTGTTACTGAAAGGATAAGCCAGGATGCCATGCGGTATTTCTAAGAACTCCTGATGACAATCTGTAATTAAAGCATGCTAATCAACCTATCCTCTCAACTAGACACCTTCTGGGACTAGCAATATTATGTGAATTGCTCACCACGTGTGCACTCACCTGCTCTACGTGGGGCTTCTTGGCAAAGGAGATCCTGGCTATGGAGTGAGAAGCTATAGACAGCTCTTGTCCATTCACCTCCCCTTCCTCCACCTCCACCAGACCTAGTGAGAAGCAAAGTCATATATATTATTAGGCTACAATGGTTACTTAATAATGTCAGAATTATGAGGCTATGTAATAGACCACCACTCTCTCTGAAGAACAGTTTTATTTGACCTAGCACATATTGACAACTGCAAATCCACGCAACCTCAGGACATGTAATGCTGCTTAGAAAAATCCAGCCAGACTTACTCATACCATGTGGGATGAGTATCACATTGCAACTGGCAGTTTTCCCTTCAGCACCTGCTCTGGAGTTTTAGATGCAAATTTAAGCACCAATTGGGTTTTAACACTCAAAAAACAATTTAGATGGGGTTCTCTCTCTCATTCAGTTCCTGTAAGGTGTGTAACAAGTACCAAGGCACTACTCCAGACAGTGGGAGATTCTCCTAGTTCAGGATCTAAGAAAGAAGCCTGCACTGAGATTATTTTCCAAGATTGTTGAGGGAACAGGAGGAGAGCAGCTCCCCTGCTACAGTGCTGCGGAGGCTGTTGGTAGAGCCACAGCCTGGGCAGGATCTCTAAGGGAACCCGCTATACGGGTCACACCAAACACTCCTGGATGGAGAAGCGGCAAAGAGGGTTTAAAACCACTACAGCCCCACCTTGCCAGGGCCACAAGCTCTACGCTGCACCGCAGAATCAAATATGACAAGTGTTGACATTGCTAACAACAGTTCAAGTGGGATGTGAAATCTGACCCTGCTTAGAAGGAGCAGCTGGCCAAATAGGACCCTGGCAATAGAAGAAGGACGCCGGACAGAGGAGCTCATGAACCAAGGCATGCACCTCTCTATTTCTACCACAGGGTCAACTGTGGCCAACTCATGGGAGCAGCGGGAACGAAGCATCTTATCTGTACATGTTTCCCCTGCCTCTGCACAAAAAAAGACTAGGATGCTACGAAGGCATCAAGAATGTCACTGGCCACTTATCACGTGCCATCATTAAGGCTCAGACTGCAATTCTTTTTACAGGGGCTTTTCTTTTGGTTCACAAAGTTACGTCTGCAAATATCAACATATCATTTGAGGAAAGGATACTCCTCGAGTCCCCTCCATGAGTGGTATTTCGACTTGCAGTCCTTTCCTGTCACAGAAAGCTAGAAAGCCACACTGTCTGGGCAAAGCCACATAGGCAGTCCCAGAAACTCAGTGCTTTTGACACAAGCTCATTTAATAATTTGTTTTCACTGTGGGTTCGCTGAACCCACAGTGAAAATAAATTAAATGAAATTGTGAGAGGTGCAATAATTTTCTGGAAAAGTGATGAAATGGCACAGCAGGGTAAGGACCTCTTCTTTTCCCCAGCGTGGATATCAGGTGCGTACCTGTGTTCTGGGCACTGATGAAGGCCACCTTATTAGTGTCAGGTTTGAGGCGGATGAATCCACATTCTCGGTGCATGGGCTTCCTGGTGTCCGGATGGAAGGCGTTGAACCTGAGGAGAAATCACAATACAAAAGCTGTTGCACCGAAAATACAGTGTTTGGCCTGGTATCGTCTCAGAGGAAACAGTATTTTATTTAACCGCATGATTGCCTGCAGTATAATTTGAAAAATAAAAGACTGACAATGCTTCACGGTTGGGAGATGTAAACGTGTAAAAATATAGTTACTTTACAGGCACTGCTGTTTCTTAGAGCTGAAGTTAGTTATTTAAGTTCAAGCTTCAGATTTTCCACAGCTCCTGGGTCTTTCTAAGAGCTAGCTCAGAAACTTCCTCAGGAAGTCAGACATTTCACAGATGCTGAAGCCATACTCTGTCTCAAATACTTCCTTTTCTCAAATAAATATCTGGAATTACAGTATCATCTTTATTTAGCTTTTAAACCTGGCAAGTTGTTTTTTTGGTATATTACTTGCTGCAGGCAGTAACAGAGCAGACTTATTTCTCCCACCACCCCCTTCAAAAAGAAAAAAAGTTCAGCTCAGATTCTTATTTATTCTTCATGACGCCTTAAAGTTGTATGTTTGGTCACCCATAATGTGGGTGATTATATATATCACGCATGTTCATATATTACATTAGTGCTACAGCATTCTTGAGTCTACACAGGTAACTGAATTAAACATCAGCTTGGACACAATAGCAAGCTAGTGGACTATCCTATTAGTGTTTCTTTGTTCTGGACTAATCTCTTTCTTTTCATACTGTTTTTCATAGAATTTCCCACTCTGCATCCTTCTACACGAAAGGAGACAGAAGCAACCTCGGAGCTGCTGCTGCTAAATCTGCACCCAGAACTCCCTCATGCGACAGCAGTTTCCACACGTGCCTCTGCTGTGCAACTGGGATATGCCTGCTGGAAACGGCCAACACCAGTCCCCTTGGCCACCGTGACCTGTCCTGGGACTGGGGATACGCTGTATCGTCAGCTGCCACCCCAACAGTAACAGGGCAAGTGTGCAAGAAGAGCTTGACCAAAGGGCTTGTCCAGGCGCTGGCACATGGCAAGCCGGAACAGTTATTTATTAAAGAAGCACTGAGAGCTGAAAGTCCAAAGCAAGTGTTTCCTATGTGAAGTAAAATATAATGAATCACGCAGAGTCAACATTTCTTAGAAGACCAGCAGCACAAGGTGCAGCACTTGGCACCCTTACACATGGTACAAGAAACCCGTGGGCTTCAAAGAACTGGAGACAAGGAAGAGGGAGCACAGCTAAGGCATGCAGTTAGGGAGGAGTCTGGGTGCCTTGCAGCTGCTTCTGGCTCCCCAATGTCCTCTGGGTACAAATACACAAATTACTCCACCTGTTTGGCTTTGTCTTTATATAAAGGATGTCTCCTTTTAACCATGTGGTTATAGGAAGAAACAGGAATGACTTCCATCGGTGGTGCAGGGCTGCATCCCTGCAAAGGACTGTCCTAGCATCTCAGCCTCTGTGCTCTGCAGCTAGTAAAGCCAGGTACCCTACGGAGTTTTGCCTCACGGTGGGATTATCTAGAGTCAAAGGAGGAATGAACTTAAATCAGGCTTCTTTCAGTCCTTGGAGTATTCAAGAGACACACAGACTGTCTGGTAACAGTCAAGTGGCACTGCTCCAGGAGCCAGGGAGGCACAGGGTCTCTATCCTCCAAGCCTGCTGCCTATTTTCCTGACGCTTCCCAGAGCTCAACAGCTCTGAGCTGCGTACCTCCTTGGCACACACAGACACACACACACACACAAAAAGGCGACTCAAATCACTGTTCAAAAGTTGGAGAGGGAGGTGTAGACAGAGCATGACTGTTGGAGCTTTGTTTCTTTTCGAAACTGGACTAAAAATCTCACATGCTGAGCTGGCAGCTCTGTCGCAACGAATGGCGTGCACCAGGAACACAGGGCATCTTTCACATAGTGTTGGCATCTTGTAATTATTCTTGTCTTTGGTTTTTAAAGCAACAAACTTTCCAACTCACCCCTCCCAAAAGAGTATTGGAGCAGCACTGAACAGTTAGCTAGCATGTCACTTCTCTTCCTCCAGATTACTTTTTGATTTCTCTTAGAACAATTACTTGCAGCCAAAGAGGTTAAGCTATCTGCCTCCTATCCCATATAGTTTGCTAAACACTTTAATTTTTCTCAGATTTTCACAGTGGTGAAGACTGAGGACCACAGTTTAAAATGGACAAACTTGGCAGCCATGCCATAGGTCCTTCACTTATTATATCTGTAAGTGGGAGTTTCACAAAGCAGAATGATAGCAGTTGTCATGCTATTATGTGAAGATTCATTTCTAATTAGACAGCTACCACCAGCAAGAAGAATGGTGGGTTTTTTCCTGGCCATGAGGACAGTACATCTTTTGGCTAACATATATAACATCACGTTAAAGTGGAAGGATCACTGGTCTTTCAAAGGCAGGTACAGAATTTGCACAAACAATAGTGATGTCCATGCTGGGGCCGTTCTTGGTACGCTGTTACTCTCACTATTCTAAGTTACAGTCACATTTGCAGCACCCTGAGTTACTTCTCACTATGTAACCCTCAAGACTGGCGGGCCACAAGAACTGTACACTGCACCGTGGCCACAGTCCTGATCCTGTACACGTGTGCTTCTGCACGAGTCCACAGCTGTGAACTCACTTTTGAAAAGCTCTGTAGACATGCACTGTACTCTTGGGCTAGTGAATCTTCAGTGACTGCAGGTGTGCAGCTCTCGGTATGTTGCAACAGCTTGCCAATTAATCACAAGTTTTAAATGCAAACGGAAGTCAGACCATGCAGTCACATGTCATGACATCGTACCATTTGGTAGGTGAAAACTTGTTTACTTTGCCACTGGAAAAGAAACACAACCAACAAATCTCACTGGAGCCATGCCTGCTCCGATCCAAAAGCTGCTGCCAACACAGATAAACCCCTACACTTACGAGAAGTTGAGCATGGGCTGCCCCACGTGAGAGATGTGCACTTCTTCCAGGTACTGGAAGGGCTTCATTGTAGGGAAGGTGCCGTCTCCTGGCGGGTCTGAGAGCCAGGTGCCCAGCATCCAGGACAGGGGCTCCATCACAGGATTCAGCTGGGGAGTCTCTGTGGAGGAAGAAGAAAGAAAATTCAGGGATCTGTGCTCTGCAGCTTGCTGTGAGCTGCTTACAGCTGGGAGGAGGTGAACACAAAACGCCTCAGAAATGGTCCAACGCAGCAGCAACACTTTTCTCTAGAGCAGCATCAGCTCCAAGGTGCGAGGGGAGACGGGGAACAACGAACAGTCATGGAAAGTAGGTCTGTTTTCAAACCTGCTCTTGGCCTTACATAGAGCACTCTTCCAAGTGATCCATTTCTGACTCCTCTCTGTAGCCTGATGTGAAGAGAAAGCCCCCTTCCCTCTACACGCAAGGAAGGAGAAGACTGAAATCTCAGTGTAAAGAATTATCACTAAATGGTAATTAAATCTCTAATGCTTTGGCTTGTTTTTTCTCAGGCACTGAGTATGTACCGTTCCTGTTTGTTTCAGAGGAAACAAGTCCTCACTTCAAAGGAAAAAGAAAATCAGTCTGTATACATGTTCAAGATCAAAGTTTGGCAGTAATTTTTTTCTGAAGAGGTTAACAACAGCCTGCACTTGTACAGAGAGACAGGGATCGTTCAGAAGTTGTTCTGCTTAGGCTCTAGACTAAGGCTAAGTGAAACATTTTAAAAAAACTAGGATGCCTGCAAGTTAAAGCGTAAATGGAAGAGAAAGCTACTTCCCTTTGTCATTGCATTTATTAAGAAACAACCAAGGTCTGTTTCACAAAGTTAAAACTTCTTTAACAAATCATTTTAGAAGAGCTTTGATAAACGACAGTTTTGCATTTTGCTGTGATTTCAGAGGGTGTGACCTGAAAAAAAAAAATCAGAGAAATGGAGATGTGAACAGCAAAGCAGACCCATTCCTAAGGTGTAAGGAGGGAAGGCGATACTGCACCGACGTGATCCCAGGAAAGACCAATACCAATAGAAATGACGTGCCCACTACTCGAGGTTAGCTGTTATGCAGACAAGTATGACTGAAGTATACTTAAAGCATGTCCTCCTCCCACTCACGTGACAAATGACTCATACTGGCAGGGTGGGAGTTGAAGGGGGTCATTTTCCACACCTAGTGATATCGCCTAATACAAGACAAGCTACCTGCCTGGCTGGTCTAAAAGGCATGGACTCAGCTGCAGGGAGAAATTATGACTTAAAAAGGTGATGCTGTGGGTAAAAATTTGCTTGGTAAGTGTGAGTTTCACTGTGCTCAGTCCCAAACGTCAGGTCAAAAAGACTGAGCGAGAAGGAAGGACAGAGGGTCTGCACCTGGAATGCCAAAGAAGGGGGAACAGAAACTTTCCCGGGTAAAAAAGAATTACCACTTTTGTTATTTATTCTCCCACAGATAGAAGCTTTAGAAAGCCAGCCGGCATGTCAGCAAGATGCTGCTATGCATCTTTATCCTGAAGTATTCGGCAAGTGAAGCAACATAAGAAAACATAAGAGCTCACTATGAAATAGGTGATAAAAATCTACAGCATCAGAGCCAGCCTTTGCAAAGACCATCCTGCCAGCCGGTGCATCCACCACCAGCTTACCAAGGTGTTAAGACAGGGTTCCTACAATCCACACAGCAGTGTTAGTGTACCGGACAGTACTTCATTGTACTTACCTTCCACCTGTGCTGTGAGGAACCAAAGCAACAGAACATTATTTTCTGATGCAGCAAAGACCTTAACACAGTGATGACTGATAACAGAAGTCCAAAATTACTGCTACAAGAAACCCCATACTTCTACACTGCTCCTTAGGAACCAGATTCCCTTTCTACTTTCACGTTGAGAGCACGCAGTTTTGCGAGTAAGGAGAGTATCACTACCCCATCCAACTGGTATTTGTCTTTCACTTGCTACTGCATACACTGCATTTCTTTCCAGGCTTTTTGCAGGCCCAAACTCCCACCATGGAAGGGAAAAGCAAAGCTTTGGAAAGGCTCGAAGAGACTGCAGCCTGGGCTGCTGCTGCCCTCTCCTGGGTCAGGAGGTGGCAACAAAGCCTAGGAGCCTAATGCTTTCTGTCACCACAGCGCTTGTAATAGGGCACTTCATTTTCTTCTGCTTACCAACTTTGCAGCATTTCAGGGAAAAGCATCAAAATGACAGAAGATATGGCTTTAGCCAATTCCACTCGCTAGACTCGGTTATAAACCAAGAGAAGCCAACCGATCATTTCCAGAACCTACGGCTTGACCCCATTGCCTTGCTGTGCAGCATCCAGCCTGGCTGGAGGTGCTTGACCAGGCAAGCTAGTCTCAATTCCAAAGAGCTGGACTTCTAGCCAACTGAAAAGTGAAGATGTAACTGTATATCCTGAAGTTTACAGCATCTGGGCAAACAACATGGCCAAGCGACTGTTATTACTTTTCCAAACTACGTAGATGGCAGCAAAGCCAACAATGAGTTTTTTAGTTCTTATGTTGCTTGGAAAAGCCGAGAGCAACAGAAGTGCTAGTGGGAATAAGGACCAGAGACTCAATGAAGTGCAGAAGAGAAAACACATCCTGATCACACCCTATGCAGTGCTCTTCTTACCTTCAGCATTGGTCTCTGACTAGTGGACTAAGTCCTTTTTTCTCCCTGGCAGCCGTCTGTGCCAGAGGGCTGAGCTGAGAGGTGGAAAAGCAAGAGTGGGGAGGCAGACAGGGGAGAGGCTGATCGAGTCCATCGGGAAAAAAAAAAGTGGTGATTTGAAAAGAAATTTGCTTCTTATGTCGTGGTTGGGGTGGGTAAATGCAAGACTATTGTAGCAACAAAAAGTAGAGTTTAAAGAGGAAAATATCTTTGTCTGCTGAGCTGCTTTGTTTCAAACAACAGGTTTATAGATGCAGTCACTGGGAAGAGGAATTTCACTGATGAAGGAGCGTGTACTTTCCTTTTTAAAGATCTAAACTCTTGGCGCATCATTTTTACAAAAAACGTGCTACTATGGCTTAGGAAAAAAGCGTGTGACGATATGAAGAATACAAACCACGTCTGAGAATTTGCAGTGCAAGACACACTGGCCACCCTTCTGCATGTTTAAAGCCTCAGACGGGGTCCTCTTAATGCTCGTTCTCTGGCATCCACATGCAGAGTTGCTCTTTTATCTAATAACAGGGAAGCTCACACTACAGCCTCTTTCTTAACAAGGACATTCCTGGAGTCACTTCCCCCTACCAGAGGATAGACTTTCTTGAAGCCGTTAGGGACCCAGCACCTTCGAGACCTCCGCTCCTCTATGAAATCTGACTGAAATCACGACTCTCACAAGTTGCAACAGCTTGGGAGACAAAAACCACAGCCACATAAGCAACCTGATCACCTAGATCTCTTTTCTTCAAGAAGCCACTCAGGCCAAGACTGCCATGCCCAGTCCTAGGCACACAAGTCAGCTCCATTTCACCATTCTGACCCCACTTCACCCCTCCGAACTCACAAGTGGACTGTTTCCACATCTTTCCCATTCACGGAGGGTTTAGAAGCCAAATCCCTCCCTGCACTGTAATAAAGTCAGACTGCAACTGGTTGTCCACGCTTTGCAGTGGGAGACAGCACGCTCTCCCCGCTGTGAGACAAACCAGACAAAGCGGTTGGACAGCCCCCTCGGGCCATGTCTACACAGGCTTCAGCCAGCGTGCTCTCAAGTGGGATCCCTGGCATGGAAAGCTATGCTGGCACAAATTCCTACGCAGCTTTATCAGCAAAATTGCAGCGTGAGCAGCCAGCTGGTTGCTAACAAGGCAGCTAACCTATTTCCCCTAAGCTGGGGAATACTTGCTGCAGGAAACTTAAGCCAAAAAAAAAAACCAAACCCAAAAACAAAACCCCGAAAAAAAACCAAACCAACTCACACAGCACCTTAGAATCATAGAATCATTAAGG
>NW_009189664.1:0-416 GCF_000690835.1 Fulmarus glacialis
TGCAAGCCCTGGCTCCAGGCTTGTCCCCAAGCCCGTGCGTCCCTGTGCCTGAGCAGGGTGATGATTTCCAAAGGCTCCGTGTCCCACTGCCATCGCTTCGGGCATCCCTGGCACCGGGGGGGTCTCGTAACCCAGCCTGCGCAGCTCGAGAGGGAGCGGTTCCCGCGGGCGAGGCTGTTGATGCAACTGGTTTCCAGCGCTTGGGGGATTTGTTGCAAATCCCTCCGTACCCCTGCTCACCCCCGAGCGATTTACCCCAAGGAGGCTCACGGGAAGCATAACTCACCCCCCTGCGAGACACTTTTTCTGGGGATTCAAGGGCTTCAGTCGCACCCTCGAGGCAGAAGTAAGTGTTCAAACCTACAGCTGCAAAAGGGGGCTGGAAAATCCTCTTTGCCTTTCTGTTCCTGGCAGCT
>NW_009189664.1:541-1101 GCF_000690835.1 Fulmarus glacialis
TATTGGGAAAAAAAAAACCCCACAACCCTGTGTCTCCTCTCCCTGGGATTAGGGCTTGTTCTCAAGATGGTGGCATCTTTTTTGCATCCAAAAAAGCCTGAGCCTGGTGCCGGACCAGTCTCACCAGTATGGCCATGCGGAAGAACCCGGGAGCATCCTGCCTGCGATGGCAGAGTCTGGCCCTACAGCCCAGCCCTGCGAATCGCCCAGTGCGGAGGGGGCGAAGCCAGCACCGGTCTCACCGTGCCGGCTGCGGCACTGCGGTGGTTTGCAACGAGCAGGACATCCCTGCCCCTCGACTCCGCTGATTCCCACTGCGGGAGGATCCGGCCCTCTCTGGCTTTCCAGGCTGCATTTGCAGCCGGAGACGTGGAGCGAGGCTGTTGGATTTGCAGCTCTGTTTCCTTTGCCAGCCCCGGCGAGAGCAACATTAAAATGGGGTTTTACAGCTCCTGCCTCCCCGCGGAGGCTGTGAATCCGTCGTGGAGCAGCAAGAGGGGAGCGGGCAGCCAAACGGCAGGATCGGGGCAGGATCGGGCCCCGTGGGGCTGCCGGGGCGG
>NW_009189664.1:1136-5179 GCF_000690835.1 Fulmarus glacialis
GCCGGAGGCTTTTTCTAAAGCTTTATTCAGCCTAAAAACTCTCTTTCTAAGTCATCGCCGGCATGGGGGCCAGCCTGACTTGCTGGGGATACCCCGTGTCACCCTAGGTGGGGATTTGGCCCCTCCATAGCTGCAGTCAGGGGGGGTTTGCACCCTTTTGGCCCCGGGCTCAGCTCCCACAGCCCCGCTGAACTCCTGCACCGGCTGAATGATCCCTCCGTGCCTCAGTTTCCCCATGCCTGCAAGAGCCACCATACGACGCTCGGGGGGATTAGGTTTGTAACTGATGGCAATACATTTTTTGGCTTTTCCTGGGTGTTTCCTTGCGTACCCCGCCCCCGGGGGAAATTAAAGGCTAGAGAAGGGAGCATTTGGATGGCCACACCCCGAAACCTGGGTGCTCTTACGGAGCAGCACTGGTTGCATGCACAGTTAGAGACTCAGCATCGTCAGCCTGCAAACGGAGGATGCCCTGGGTTTTTGCGGATGGGAAAAGCTGAATTTCCTTGTTTGTGAGTGAGTGGGCACGTACCATCACCGGGGCTTCCCTAAGAGGTTATTCAGCCATAATCAAAAAAAAAAGTGTTAAATGATTCTGCATAATTAATCCCATGGAGATATCCCAGCGAGGGCTGCGTCGTGCCGGTGGGGTGGGAGAGAGGGATCTTAGCGGATGGAGAAATGACGCGCGAGGAGCTCATCCGAGGAGGAGAGAAATTCAGAAGGTTACACCGAGGGTTTGCCCAGCCTCATAATTAAGGGCTATCCCTTCCCTGGGAAAGACCCGTAATTATTTCCTTGCTCCTGGAGGAGAATTAGTCATTGCTGGCCCCAAAAAAGATATTTCTTATTTCGTCCTTCTCATCGCCAGCGAGGACGGGGGGTGCCCAGGCAGCTGAGTGAGCGTCTCCCTGTCCCTGTGTCCAAACCAGAGGCAGCTCTGGTTTGATGCGGGATTTCAAGGGGCTCCCCCAGTACAATCCCCACCCCCGAAAGCTAACCTCTGGCTCTCCAAACTTCAGCCCGTCCTCGGGCTTTCAGTGCACTGCAGCAAAGCTCTGTCCCAGCCAGGATTTGCTGGGGGGATAGCTTTAATATTTTGCTTAAAGTCTTTTTGAAGAAGCCCCCGGAGCTGGAGGGGACGGTGGCAGGTTGCAGGGCTGAGCGGGGCGTGGGCTGCCATCGGGGCAGGTAATGTTGGGGTGAAAAGGAGCGTTTCTCCCTAATCCCGGCAAAGAAAGCCGGCACTGGAAAGGGGACAATCCAGGGAGCTATTTCCCACTTGGGAATTGCTTCTGGAGGCTCCCCAAGGTTTAGCTCTCCAAGGGGTGCAGCACATCTTGCAGTTTTATGGGTGCAAACAGAGGCTCGTCTACCCCAGGATCCTCCAGGAGCGATCAACATCAGCTGCCCATGGAAGAGGATAGGGATGGGGACGGTGTCTCCAGACCTTTCCCATGTCACGTCTCCAGGGATGTGTGTCTTGGGGACTGTGCTGCAGAGCCCTGCCCGGTTCTGCATGAATTTGTCCCTGCGTGTGATCTGTGGGGTTGGGAAGGTGGGCCAGCCCTCAGCTACGGTCCAGCATCTTCCAGTGATGATCTAGCATCTTCATCGCTCCTTTTCACCTTCTTAGGAAAGCAGTGGGGAATGGGGAGGGAGGATGCTGCGACCAGCACTGGATCTGGGGTCAAACAGGATGCCCAACATCATGGGTGCTGGGCACCACCAAGATTCTTTTCCTTCCTATTCCCTGCCCAATTCCTGGATTTTCACCCAGATTTTCAGCCCAACCAGCACATCTGGTCCTGACCAGCAGGAAAACCTGCTCATCAACATCATCAGGAGAGCTGCAGCCTTCCAAAGCTGTGGGCTAGTCGGGCACCTGAGGAATGAGGCTGATAATCTGGTGAGCAGCTCCACCTGCCTGAGGTTAGAAAAGGACCTTTGGCAAAGGCAAACCAGTCTGGGACCATCCCTGGAGCTGCTGGTCTGACTGGGACAGCCAGCTACGCTCTGCTCTTGGGTTAAAGCAGGTGAGCAAGGCCAGGCAGAGGTTAGAGGGGAGCAGGGGTTGCGTTTAGATCATTAGACGGCAATAAAGCACCAGACGTGACTACTCGAGGGCGAGGAGCCGTGTTTCACATGCAGCAGCGCTGGGGATGTTGTGACAGCTTTCTGGCAGCTCCTGTCTGCATCGTCCTCCCATGCGGGATCCGGGGAGGGGGAAAAAGGATTTGTTAATGGAAAGGATGAGCAGAGGTGGATTTCCGTGGGTTGTTTTGTTTTACAGCAGTGAGTTTTGCTGCCTTGTTTCGGGGGGTTGCAGCGGGGCTGTGGTGCTGCCTGCTGAGCTGGCGGGAGCAGGGCTGGGGGGATGGAGGGGAACTGGGGCAGCAATGAGAAACCAGCCCCCCAGGAGCCCCTGCAGATAGGAGCAAACACCTCGTTTTTTTCAAATGCCTATTTTTAATATTTCACCCCAGGAAGGCTGTGGGGTGCAACGGCCATTGGGCTGATGAATATATCGGTGTCTAAGAGCTCCCGATGAATATACCAGTGTTTAAGAGGGTCTAAGCGTGACCTCTCCCTGCCCAAGGAGACGGTGCCGAGTGGGTGGTTTTTTCCCTTTTTTTACCCCAAAGAGGGTAAATTTTGCAGATGACACTTTGATTTCCAGGAGCATCACTCCATTGAGGCAGGTTTACACCAGCTGAGGACCCACGGCAGGTTTTTAAACATCACAGTGGGGATGAAAGAGGGAGAGAATGGATGAAGGAGGGCGAAGGGGCTCCCGTCTGTCAGGTCTTTTCCCATCATTTCTGCTCGGTTGTGCACGGACTGATGGAGCGGGTTGTGACAGGTCGTCACGGCCATTTGCCAAGCTTTGGGAGTTCTCTGGAAACCGGGTTTTGGATTGCAAGAGCTGAGCTTGGGGGAAGAAAACAGCACGTTGGGAGAATGCTGGAAAACCTCATCTCCACCAAGACCGTTCCTGAACCGTAGCTTTGCCCTTTGCATCCAGCATCTCTGCCTCCATCGCAGCAGTGAAGTTTCATGCTCCAACGCTTCGTTCCCACCAAGAAAAATAATTGCCTTTTCCCCAGCTCTGGCATGAACCCATCTGAGCCCTAAACCAGCAGAAAAGTGAGGGGTTTTGCAGCAGGTGAGCAAGCTGAGGGGGCTTCGAGAGAGGAAATGGGACCTTTCCAGTGCCTGCAGCATCCTGGCTGCTGCAAACATTGGCACCCATCACCAAGAGCCCCCTCTTCCCCCTGCCCTCGGGGAGTGGGGCTGAGAAAACACTTGTTAAGGGAAAACCTGGCTTTTCATGTCAGGGGTGAATGATTTTTAGGGGAATATATACAGACTTGAAGTCCAGAATATGAAACAGCTGTGAACCAACCTCTTATTGCAGCTCCTGAGAGCTGGTGCCTAAATCCCTAGGACAGTTTGATCCAGGATCCCTAAATCTAGTGGTTTTTGGTAGCAGAAGGGTCCCTCCCTGTATTTCCACCCTTGCCTTCCACCCCGGAGCGAGGAGCACCAGCAGGAGCCGGATGCATGACTGGGGCCTGGCAGGTTTCCAGCTCTGCTTTCCCCTAAAATCCTCGGCTTTTTAATTACGAGCAAGAAATTACCCCAGCAGCCCGTGCCAGCCCCTCCGCGGTGGGCAGGTCTCACTTTTGGGGTCAGATAACCGCAGCTTGGGGCTAGGAATGTATGTTGAGACACAGAAAACAGCTTGAATACCTGTTCCCATGTAGTTATATCTATACGCATATTGATATGTATGTGTTTGCATTCTCTTTTGTCTCTCTACATGTGTGCGGGTAGAGGAATATATATACATATGTGCACACACTTTATCTCCTTCCCTAGAGAGCAATGGCACCAGCCGAAGCAGCTCCCTCTACACCTTCCTAATCAGCCCAGTAAGCCTATTTTCATTTGAGGTGAAACTTTTCTCCCAAAGGACCAATTCTTTTTGTCCCCAGGCTCAACCTTCGTTGCAATGCATCCCTGCTCCCCCCCAGCAGCCC
>NW_009189664.1:5196-5521 GCF_000690835.1 Fulmarus glacialis
GAGAGGCGGCCGGAGCTCCCCCCGGCCCCAGCCAATGTCCCATTAAGCATCTCTTAGTGCAACGGCTTCATTCATACCCACGGCCGGATGGGTTTTCATCCCTGGGAATAGCCTCGACCCCCATCATACCCTGCTGTGTGTGTCGAAATGGGTGATTTTAATGGTGAAGAGGGGAACTAGAGCCCTTAAAATCCCTCTTGGTGCATGTGTGTCCATAGGTAGCACATCCCTATATAAAACATACGCACCGCTGTCCTGGCTGGAGCTGTTATGTCGCAGCCACTTGCCAAGACCTGCAGGACCTTTTTTTTTTGGGGGGGGGGGG
>NW_009189664.1:5534-8263 GCF_000690835.1 Fulmarus glacialis
GGCATAAATTTGCCATGTGCCATCCCTCCCCGCTGCAGCGGACGGGACTTGGGGGCCCGACTTCGTCAGCAGCTCAGCCCTGGTTTGGACAGCGAGGGGGTGGGGGATGCGGGTGCTGGGGACCACAGGGTGCTACGGTGGGTTGCCCCCCATCCTGATGAGATTTAAATAAATATTGTGGCATGCTGTAAAAATACAGTGTCTTGGACTAAGCTGCTATATTTCCATCTCCCAGACAGGGGCACTGTTGGATTTAATTCCTGGTACAAGATATTTTGATCTTTTTTGCTTTATGGTCCACTAAAGCTTCTCTGGGAGGGGCACAAATTCCCCTGCGAGGTGAATTTAAGATTACTGACAGTAACTTTAATTTTCTTGGTCATTTTTTCAGAGCCACCCTTAGCCAGCAAGACCCAGTAACCACAGAGCAGACAGAAACTGCTGCTTTGGAGACACCAGCAAGGACTTTCTGATGTTACCAGGCTTTAGCTGCTGCAGGGACTTGATTTGGAGGCTCAGACGGAGTAACCTGGACAGGCAGAGCTGCTCCCTCAAGCTGCTGCCCGTGTATTGAAGGAGGAATGAAGGGAGCAGACCTGCACCTTCCTCACCCAGTGCAAAGGGTTGTTTTGGCAACTCAGCCCTCTTGCGTGCTCTGTGCCTCAGTTTCCCCAGCTATAACCTCGCCTCGGACAGGGTTTTGAGGTAATGAGGTGATCCCACACTTGACCTTATGACTCTGTAAAGCAGGAATATCTGCTTGGGATGGATGGTGCCTTATGCTCGTCTCCTGCACCACGCAGGAGGGAGCCCTCCCTTCTGCCACGGCTCTAACAAAGCTGATTACAACCAGGGCACCAGAGCCACCATCTCGCCTTCCTCCTGGCTGTCCCCATCGTGTGCAGGGAGAAGAAAGGACCTAGCAGAAGTCCTAATTTCAGACTTTCCCCCTTGCTCCTCTATCTTTCCTTCCCTACTTTGCAGGGTCACCAAAGGAGGGGTATTACCACTCTTTCTTCCCCACTGCAGCCTTTTATTTTCCATCTGTGTCTCTTTTCTTCCCTGACTGTCTGAAAAGAAACCATCTCCCTCTCCTTTGCCTCACCGCTCACCCCAAAATGTGACGCAGCCACATCTACATCCCTGCACCGGTCCCGCGGCAGAGGCAAGGTGGGTGAGGGCATCTCCTCCTCCCTTTGCTGTTGATTCGAGGGAGGTGATTCTCCCCCTCTACCCTGCACTGGCGAGACCCCCCCCGCAGCACTGCATCCAGCTCTGGGGTCCTCAGCACAGGAAAGACATGGGACATCCCTCCTATGAAGAAAGGCTGAGAGAGCTGGGGTTGTTCAGCCTGGAGAAGAGAAGGCTGCGGGGAGACCTTATTGTGGCCTTTCAGTACTTAAAGGGGGCTTATAAGAAAGATGGGGACAGACCTTTTAGCAGGGTCTGTTGCGACAGGACAAGGGGGAATGGTTTTAACCTAAAAGAGGGGAGATTCAGACTAGATATAAGGAAGAAATTTTTTATGCTGAGGGTGGTGAACACTGGCACAGGTTGCCCAGAGAGGTGGTAGATGCCCAATCAGCATGTTTTGCTGCCTGGAGCTTCTCTTTCAGGTTCAGTGTTTCCAGGGCATCGATGGATCTCTGGAAGCGGGAGCAGCCCTGGTGCGATGGGGGAAGTGTCCCACCCTCCTCGGAGAGGGCTCGGGGTGGGCAACGGTCCCCTCTCCTGCTCTGGATGGATGTGGGCGGCCGAGACATTCAAGGTCAGGTTGGACGGGGCTCTGAGCAACCTGATCGAGTTGAAGATGTCCCTGCCCACGGCAGCGGGGTTGGACTAGATGAGCTTTAAAAGGTCGCTTCCAACCCAAACTATTCTATGATTCCTCATTCTTTGGCTGATAGAAAATGGA
This sequence comes from Fulmarus glacialis, assembly GCF_000690835.1. Lineage (NCBI taxonomy): Eukaryota > Metazoa > Chordata > Aves > Procellariiformes > Procellariidae > Fulmarus > Fulmarus glacialis. The sequence goes on from NW_009189664.1 coordinate 7,450, forward strand.
CAAGCAATGGCCCCTTCATGGAGGCGGCTGTTGTGGGGCTTAAATAAGGGCTGGAGATGGATGCTTTGACGTCATCCTTCATGGATGTTGGGGTGAGATGCTGCTGTCCCTAGGGAGGAAGCAACAGTGCGAGCAGATACGTGCTCCGGTCGGAGGTGGTGGTGAGAGTTTCTTATTACCGATACAGAATAGCCTGATTTCGGTGACCAGGAAAGGGGGGTAGGGTTTTGGAAACCCCGCCGAGAAGGTGACAGGCATGGAACAGGAGCCTGCCCGTTGATGGAGCAGCATCGAGTTGGGCAATGAAGACCCACGGGGTGGAACTTCATTGGGGTCAGCGTGAGGTCCAGGGTGATTAGTGACAGTGTTTGCAGGCAGCCTGATGAGGGGGTGGGGATCACATTGCCCAATTCCGCCCCGGCACGAGGGATAGCATAGCTCGACTCGGTGAAATCAGAGTGGGCAGAGAAGAGATCATGAAAGATTAGAGGGGGAGTGTTGGGGAAATGGGGCGTCGGGGCATGGGGATAGCGATGCCTCGGGGCATGGGGACAGCGATGGTGGGGGCCATTGTCCTCCGGTTAAAGAGCTGGTTCGGGGACTGGGATGCTGCTCCTGGTTCTGTCCTAAATGCTCTTCACCCCCTCTGCGTATTGGGGATGGGGTTGTACCACAGACCTGCCTGAGATCCCCAACTCAAAGCAATAGCGGAGGGTTAACCTGTGTGAGCATCCCTTATTTTTTCTGCTCCTCCTGCTGACGGGAGCCAGCCCCACAGCCCAGGGGAAGGGGGTGGTGGGCTCCGAGATGCTCG
>NW_009189664.1:8672-8918 GCF_000690835.1 Fulmarus glacialis
ACTAAGTTAGGCTTTCCCTTCTCCTGGTCTGGGTTTTTGGGGTGCTGGGGATCCCAAGTGCATGGAGGAACCCCTCCTTTTTCTCCCCCCTCCCCGTGCCGTTGCCCAGCCTTCCCCTTCCCTCTCTGCCTGCCAGGGACCTGCTGGAGCGTGGCCGGTGCCGAGCTGCTGGCGCTTGGCTGCCTGCACCACCGGCAGCTCGGGCTGCTGCGGCCGGGGCCGGGCAGGTGGCAGGCAAGGCACGGC
>NW_009189664.1:8941-13582 GCF_000690835.1 Fulmarus glacialis
CACCATGAGAAGCTTTTGTTTTGCTGCCTGGAGCTTCTCTTTCAGGTTCAGTGTTTCCAGGGCATCGATGGGTCTCTGGAAGCGGGAGCAGCCCTGGTGTGATGGGGGGGTGTCCCACCCTCCTCGGAGAAGGCTCGGGGTGGGCAGTGGTCCCATCCTGCTCTGGATGGATGTGGGCGGCCGAGACCCTGGATTCAGCTCTACAGCTTTGAAGCTTTCATTGGTGAGCAAAACACAGGTAAGTCCCGCAAAGCAGGAAAATAAAGAAGAAAGAACCAAGTGGGACAGAAACCAGGGAGAAAGGAGGTGATGGAGACGGGGTGCAGCGAGAAGGGAGAAACACAATCCACCCAAGTGGGTACATAATTCATTTGCCCATTAGGTATTAATGAGGTGGCCTTTTGTATCAAGTCTCCTGACGTCCTTGTAACAACTTCAGGCCTTTCTGCGGAGCATCACCCTTTCTGGGTGTTCCTGTGCCACTTGCCATGCTAACATGATTCTTGATATGTCCTGTGCCTTCGTTACCACCATTCCGCTGAACGAGTAATGAATGAGATTTCCCCATTACTGCAGTGTAACGGTAACCTCTGGGAAATACCCATGAGGCAGTACCATCTCCTAGGGATACTGGGCATGCATGGCTTTGGGTGGTGCTTAAGGGTAAGGTAAGTCTTTGGGGCTTCCTTGCGAGTTGCGTTAAAGCAGAATGGCCAAGCTGATGACTTGGGCAAGCCATGGACCTGTCCTTCCACCACCTGCTGTCCATGATTACTGCAGGATTGGATGTGATACCTGATACCAAGGAGAGGTGGAGAAGACCCATCCATCCTGGTCAACAAACTCATGGCTACCCTGCAGCCTCCAGTGTGTACCTGCCTTTCATCCTCCTCACCAAGCAGAAGATAGACGGGCTTAACCCATCCCATGTACTCTTGGGCTAAAGATGACCAGGACACCATCCCAGAGGCTTGGAAGGACCCATCAGAGCAGCCATATTCTCCTACAACTGGTTCTTGGTGACTCGGGCGACAAGGTGGGTCTTTGCTAATGGGAAGACCCTTCTGTGACCTTGGGGTACGTCACCTCTTTCCCAGCATTGCCTGACGCTGCTGCTCAGACCTGAATGCAGGGCCACTTTTTGAGTTTGCCCACAGTGTGGGATGCTCGGTGCCTCTTGGCAACCCCCTTGAAAGGTTCCCAGGGCCTCCAGGGACATGGAAGGGCCACAAGTCAACCGGTCCCCAAAGTATTGGCCTTGTGTCCCTTAGGCATTGCATAGGGAAGAGCAAAAATGCAGCTCCCGTTGAGGCAGCAACGTGCCTTGGTGGGACCAAGAGACTGGACTACAGCCCACATCTGGGCAGGTAAGAGCTGCTGGACTCTTTGGTGCCTTTTAGTTTTGAAAAGTGACTGTTGCTTCTTAAAACAGATGTTGCTGCCAGGTGGGAAACTCTTAATGTCAAGAGGAATCCCTCACCCATGTGTACATTGCCCATGGAGCAACGATGGGGACAAATCTGCTCCCAAGTAATGAAGCTATTGCTTGGGGGGGTTCAGCTCAGGAGCTGAGCTCTTGGGGGTACAACCCCTCTCTTGGGGCCAGTTGCCGAAGAGTTTGGGTTTGTTCAGGGCAGTTGTTTCCCCCGCGTGTGAAGATGCACCACAGCCCTGCTTGCAGCACCGCGTTTCTTCCCCGTGTTTCCTTTAAAGCCAAGGACAGCAAGACAAGGTAGGGTTTCACCAGGGTATAGGATTTCCGAATCTGAGTCTTTCCTAAGACAAACTCTTTCTAATCCTTACCTGGGTGTCAGAGACGTGCAGGCACCAGCCACATCCATAACCACCCAAGATACTCTTATTGCTTGAGGAAGGGCTGTAATTTAGGCTGGCTGAACGGGGCTGCAGGTGAGTGACTGGTTTTAATTTTATTTACTGTGCTTCTAAAAATCTGCACGGCATTGATGTAACTGGAAATGTAACTGGGCCCAACACCCATGTTCCCTATATTACTTTATTATCAGTAAGATGTGGAAGAATCACCTGGTTGAAAAGGTTTCCATTTATCTCCAGCTAAAATGGTGCTTGGCTCGTGGTTTTGTACCGGGTTGTGCTGATAGAGGATTTTTGGATGCTCTTGGGTTTGTGCCTGAACCCAGACAGATACGCTCTGTGCTTTGAGCATTTACAGCCTTTGTTTCTCTTCCAAGACTTAAATAAAGTAGTTACTCTTGGCTGTGATCTTTTTAATGGTTTTGAATGCTTTGCAAGTCTTCCATTAGAAAATCATCAGCCGTTGAAATCTGCTTTATTGGAGCATATGCAAGAAACATTGAAGACTTTGAAACACACGCGAGGAAATATTAGTTGCCTTCAGCTTGCTCAAATCGAACCGTAAGGACCTGGAGTGAAATAATTCATCAATATTTCTGACAGGCTGAAATCTATGGCTGCCAAGTAGTCACTTAAAACCTGAAAGAGCGGCGGGAGCATCCGTTCTACCGGGATGAATTAAATAGGGAAGGGATGAGATGCAGAAGCGGATGACATCAGATTCAGGCTGCAATAATAATAGTTAATGGGATCTTTCTTTTTAGGTTGGCTTGGTCTTGCCTGGATATAAAAGGGATGTTTTAGGCGATCCCGGGGGACTGAGCGTGGGAATCCCCACTGCATGAAGCTGCACAGCGCTTATCCCGGTGACGCAGAGCAGGGCGTGAGGAGGGTTAATGGGAATATTGGGTCAAAATTGCTTCTAGTTCCAGTGGATTCAGTACAGTTTGCATTTAGTGGTGAAGAATAACATACGATTTTCAGTGAGTCCGGTTTAGGTCGTCTTCCCTGGTCTTGTGGGTTGGTGCAGGAGCACAGACGGGGCTGGTCCTCGCACTGCCTCGATGCTTACTGCGGCTCTTGCACTAACGAACACTTCTATTCTCCAAGCACTAATGAAAAAGCCCGTAGAAAACCAGGCACTGGGGGTAAAGGTTGGGTGGAAGGACTGGAAAGGGGCCAAAGAGACTTCCCTTGGTTAGTATTGGGTTCAGGTTCAAGCAAGTATCAACCCAGAGTTATTCCCTAAGCATCTTCAGGGTTGTTTCATATTTGATGTGTGATGAGTCGCACGGTCTCGGGGGAGGTAATCCATGTAGAGGTTGTAGAAATTTCCATACAAGAGAAGCCTCAACCCAATAAAGCCTAATTTTTAATGGGAAAAAAATGATTGTATTGCCAATTCCCAGAGCAATACACTCTGGTTTCCTCAGCTGAGCCGTTCCCTTCGCATCTCCCCCAAGCCCAAAGTGGCTTAAAACTGCAGCTTTTACAGCCGAGATCGTGCCTCTGTGCCCCTGTGAATGATTTCCCGTTGCATCCCAAGATGAAATTCAGCTTGTGGCATGCAGTTGGGAAAACCACGGCTTTGCCGTGACCACTTAAGTGCTGCCCTGGGCAGGGAAGGGGGGACCAGGGCACCCCATCCCGGGCTCGGCTGCCGCGGGGCTCGGCCATATCCATTTTCAAAGGTCACGGGAAGGAGATTGGGAAATTGCTCTGAGGCAAAATCAGCTCCAACTTTGCACGAGGAGCCCGGGGCTGTCGGGGGAAGATGACCCTAAGGGGCAGCTTTTTGCTGTCTCTGAGCTTTAAGATCTCCTTTTCCCCACAGCTGGGGGAAGATTTTCCAGGTCCGATTTTCCAGGATGTGAAAAGATGGTTGGTTTTATTTCTTTTTATTTCCTTGGGTTTTTTTTCTTTTTTTTGAGCAGCATCTCTAAGAGACCCTGACTTTGCACACCCCGCTGCCAGGATGCCGCTGAAAGGGCTCGGTGCAGGCTGGTCTTAATATTTTCCTTTCCCAATTGAACAGCACAGCGTGGAAACCTGCCCCAATTACACGGGCTGGAATGAAGCTCGAGGGAAAGGCTCAGCATCCCAAGCTGCTGGCAGGAGGATTCGGGATGCAGGCAAGGGCTGGGGGTGGTTTTTCAAGGTCAGTCGGGAAATGCCCTGGCTGGTACTCGCCCCATTCCTGTGTGCTGGGACCCTTTCCAGGGTGATGCTCTCATTTTTGCCTTTGTTTGTGAAGTTTTGGGGCAGGGAAGGAAGGCAGTGCTCTCTGCAGGGGCTGGGGGAAGAAATGGAAAGGGAAATAGTGGGAACATCATCAAATCCTGCCGGCAAAGCGGGCAGGGGCTTGAAACAACGGCTCAGATGCCTTCACTGAAGGCAATAGGTGATGCTCACAGCCCCGATGGCTCTTTGGACTAAGGGAGGGGTTATGGCCGAATCCAGCAACCTCTGCCCTGCACCGGGCTGGGGCTGCTCCTGGCTGCGTCCCGGGCACGTCCAGAACCCTGTGCTGTACGGGCAAGCTGTGACCCCCCCCGCAGAAGTTCATGGACAAACAGGCACCTCTGGCCATAGAAAAAAGGGATGGAGAAAGCACCCAGGGGTGCTGTTCCTGCTCCCAAAGCTTCAGCAGTTTAGAAACTCCCCTAACGGCAATCGCAGGCTCCGGGGAACGGAGGATTCACCCGGGGAATGGAGGGTTTACCCGTACACCGGAGCAAAGCCAGGCCCAGATGTTGGCAGCAGCCAAAGAAGTGCCCGGCCGAGGGGACGCCTGGCCGGAGGAGCCCT
>NW_009189664.1:13630-14028 GCF_000690835.1 Fulmarus glacialis
CAACGGAGGGTCCCGATTCTCCGGCGTCTCCGTCCTTTCAAGCGGGTGCAAACGAACGGGGTCCCTGTGAAATCGGCACCGTCCTGGCTGAACGTGGCAGAGCATCCCAGCGAGCAGCCTTGTGCAGGAGGGACAGAAGGGGCCACGTCTGAGCATCACCTCCTCTTCCTCTGCTCCGGGCCGCTCCTTCCTCACCCTCGCTTGGAAAGCAAAGGCCGCGCACACATTTGCGGACATGAAGGTGGTGAGTTGGGGTCCCGGATGCCGCTGCTGCTGGCGGGCAGGACCCAGCGAGGGAGCAAAAAACCCATTTCAGGCTCAAGGAGAATGAGGGCAAGGAGTCCCACCGGGCTCACGTGGGTACCGGCATCGCCTTTCCGCCCAGCGCAGGAGAGGTA
>NW_009189665.1:0-12583 GCF_000690835.1 Fulmarus glacialis
ATCATCACTACCATTGAGCTCTAGACAGAAATATTTTGCTGTTAATTGCATGCAAGTCCAGAATAAAAGATCTAGAAACAAACGTTACTGATTCACAAACAAAGCATAGAATGAGTTCTTTAAGAGAAATGCAGTGATTAGTAGTGACATGCTAACAGAAGAAAATCTATAAAGATTTAGGTGGGGCAGGGTGTGGTGGGGACATCTTCATTTAGGTAACAGTGATCTGTTAATCCAGCTCTCAAGGAACTGGTCTAAATCTGATCATACATATGCATTTTTTTAGAATAATTCTCTCTGTTCTCCACACTAGGTGGATTTCAGTCGGTAGAAGTCTTTCTTTTGAAATTAATCTTTATCGTAGCCACATTCAAGACTGAGAATTAAATAGTTAGTTGTGTGGCACTGTTATATACATAAATACTCCCCTGTCTGTTAAGTACATATTTATAGCCTGGGAGAAACACTCATAACTGAACCGTGCTTGTATGTATGTAGTTACTTTGGTGGTTTCTGAAGAGTAAAGCAGTGCTTTCCAGCGCAACCCGAGTGTTTCTGTCTTGCAAAATCTGCTACATTATTCTCAGTAAACAGGATCTTGACAGGTGAGAACTGCTCTGAATCTAATCCAGCAGAGTGCTCAAATGCAGCCTTACCTTTAACTGTGCAAGTACGCCTGCTGAGTTCAATACATGCATGTAAGACAAAATATCTGCTACTAAGCACTTTGCTGAATCATGACCAGAATGCACAAAACCTGCAGGATTACATCACACAGGGCTTATTTCCATTGTCCTTAACACTTCTATTGATATTTATGGGAATATCACTTTTAAGGCCATTACAGGCTGCAAAGTATAGCAATTTAATCTAAGAAATTAAGCAATTTAAAATTTCAACAGACTGTATATTGCCTGTTTTGCCACTAGGGAACATATATAGAGAAAGTGGGATTTTGCATTTTAGAACAAGAATCCCAGACAGAAAATTGCTTTTTCATGCAGCTCGATACTGTTCTTTCCAACTTAAACTTTTATTTTGTTTTTTTGGTGATCTCTACAAAAATAGCATAGTCAGAGATCATGTTTTACTTGACAAAACAAATTATAGCCATTTGTTTAATAAGAGCATCTATTACAGGTTTGCTACAGTTATGGAACTATGACAGTATTCATTTCACTATTGATTCAAAAATATATATACTCTTTCTTCTTCTGGTACTCGCAACTTTAAAACCACGAAGAATGCCATAGTGGATAGGAACCTGTCCAGCCTGTTTCAGACTCTTCCAGTGCGGTAGTGACAGAAATGGTCAGTGATCCAAAGAGAAAAGGATTTCAGGCTTCTGTCACATGAAAGACATAGGGCTAAAGGCAAGACCTTGATGTGGCCAGACTCATGCATCACCTTCTCTGCAGCCGGAGCAAGCGCATTCTCCACAAGCAGCCTATTTCTGGATCCGTGAGATCCAATAAATAACAAATCAATCCCCATGGCTACAGTCTAGGATGGGCCTTAACCTTAAGAACTTTTAATGGCTCAACTTGGAAGGCAAAAAGCATAATTACAACTACCTCAGTGGTGTGAAGTGTTTTCACATGTGCAACTGTTTGCAGAGCCATTTCTATTGGCACAAACACTGCCTGTGGTCTTCTGTGTCTCAGTGGGAGCCAGGATATACTTTTGTATTCAGCTGTGGGGTAACAGCAGTCTTCAGAGATTCTGCAGTTAGTCTAGTAAATAGGAGAGATTTGTTTGGTCTAGACTGTCCCTCAAATTTCCAATACCTTTGCCATCCCTTACATGCTCTGAGGGTCTCTACTGCTTACACACTACCTTTTCCTTTTCTTTTCTGGGCTTTTGCAGGAGTGCAGAAGAGAAATTTATCAGCTGGGGCGGGTGAGAAGAGACCGAGCAAGATTTTAGGCAGGAAAGTGTAGGGGTGTAATTAGAGGAGGGATAAATCGGACTCTTCATCCCTGCAGCTTTTGCAGAGATACCCCAAAACCCCCGCACAGCCCAGCATATCCTGTCTTTAGAATTTCCTTCCAGCCAGAGGTAGTTTGACTGAATTGTGTCATTACCAAGGATGTCTGACTCCACTCAAATTGGGCTGCCACAGAGACAGGTTCCTGTGCCAACTGGGGCGGCTGTCATGAGTCCTAAGTGGAAAAGCACATATGTTGGAGAAAAGTCTCTAAAGGTCTTCCAGTCTCTCAGCAAGACAAGCTTGGAAAAGACGGCCTTAGCAATGGGAACACTGAACATTTCCGTCCACCAGTACCTTACATCTCCTGTTCTTCCCTTTGGCCTTCTTCCCTCAGTTAAGCGTGGTCTAGAGATTTTGGCAAGAGAGAACCGAAACTGATAATGGGAACACTCAAACCTGTCTTCTGCTCATTTACTGAAATGTGATTAGGGTTTCAGTGAATTCATTTGTTTTGCTTTTGCAATGACTTGTTACCTCAGCTGCCGATTTTCTCTTTCATATTTTCCTAGGCATGAGAATGGTTTGCCAGTGAGGGGAAAAAAAACAAAACCAAAGCTATTTGGTGAAGCAGTCTGAAGTACCTTCGGGTTGCTGGGGAGGGACAGCAATTAAGATGTAATGAAGTGGTGAGGTGCAACAGGATGCACACTGCTTGGTTTCAGGCATGCTTTCTTTCAGCCAAGAAGTGCACGCTAGCCAGGAAATGAACTTTTTAAAATCCTGCTATTTCTAGGAAATAATCAACAAGATGATACCTTGAAGCATTCATACTAGTTAACTTCCCCACTAACTAAAAAAATTTTACTCTGTGGAGAATGGGATTTCATGCCACCTATTTAGACAGAGAGTTTTCCTCTCTGAGGGTGGAGAGAAATAAATAGGTAGGTATTTTTTTCCCTTCAGTACTCTGTACTGATGGAATGGCCCAGCATGTAAAAGGCCTTCAGTGCTAACCACTGAAGTTTGTGTCCGATATACTTACCAAGATTGGAGTAACCACCGTTGTCTAGGAGCTGCTCAACTGGAGTCAGTAGTGTTTCGTTCTGGTGTCCTATGCTAACATTAGCTCAAGCAACAGTCAACTAAACAGACAGAGGCTGAAGGAATCGTGTTTATCTCAGGAGCTGATAACAGCACTGATACAAGAGTTACTGGCCACTTGCTTTGCTTTGCTGGGTAGGGGTGAATGCCAGATTAGAAGTGACAGATCAGATGACACTGAGCAAATAGCTTTCTGATGGGATATAAACCACGTACACCCAGCCCCTCTCTTCCTCCCCCCCCGCCCCCCAACCCTAACAAGTCTGTGAAGAGACAGGGAGATAAGCTGAAGAAGAGCCAAGACATGCAGGGTATAATTTACCAAACCTGATGGTTCTCCAATTTAAAGAAATCTTTGTTCTTTAGGAAGCCAGAGAGCTCTGCCCCAAATCTCTGCAGTTCATACTACAGCTCTACCTTAAAGTCCCTTTTGGAGGCTGTGGCTCCTAAAGGTCCCTTACAGAGGACAGTACTGCAGCTTGCAGGAGCAGCGCTCCTTTTCCAGTGGAGCAGGAAATTCCACAGGATTTACAGAAGTTTGGCCTTTTTATTGGAGTTTCTTGATCACTGGTTTAGGCAGCCACTCTGCATTTGTCTGGCCCAGCAGCAGGCCACCATGACATGGCAGGCAAGATGCAGCAGGCAAGGTGAAGCACCCATCACCCAGACCACTGAGGCTGTAGTGCAATCACCTGCAAAAGTGCAAGACAGCTTCAATCCCTCCAGCTGCAAATCTCCCACTTCTGTGAACTAGCTGCTATGCTGTCACACAGATGATGTTTACAAGCATCTCACTGTCATTTTTAATTAACCAGGCTTTAGTTAAATTTAATAGAAGTTATCATGTTCCATGGGAATGACTGCTGCCAGGACACACCCATTACATCAAATCCTCAGGGGACTGCAGTAGAGGAACACACTATGTATCATGTATATCTTCAGGCACAGGAATTACATTCAGTTAATACTCTAATTCAAGACTGTAGTCCTCAAAACATACCCTCCTGTCTCACTGACCGTATTAAGATCTGAAATTTCTGCCATATTTCCTGAAAAATCTAAAATCAATCCCCCACCTTCTCACACACTCAGAGATGCTGCTATTTGAGGTATGAGGTATAGCAGGGTTGAACTTAGGCGCCGAAGGCCATTGTTAGCAGTGGAGCAAACAGAGAACTATTCTGCATTTCAATTTTTATCTATAAAACAGACATGCTGGCTCTTCTCTGTATCATAAGAACATCATATCTATATATGCACTTCAAGACCTGGATACTGCAGTGAAAACAGACCAAACATAGTCCTTGGTATGTGTAAAACTGTAGGAGTTGGGAGGTAACCTGCTTCATGCATGGACTGCAATCTGTCCTTATTACCCAGTCTGAATAGCAGCTCCTGACATGGCTCTGAACCATCTCCACTTTCAGATTTCAGGGACAGGCCCCATTTCTAGTCAGTAAGTCATACTTTCATAGCAGTTTATATTGAAGTACCATATGCAAAGCGCGAAACACATAAGGCTTCTCCTGAGCAGCTTGCCTATCTGCTGTAGGCGGGCAATGCTCAAAGTCCATACCAGCTTGCTCCTTTTTCTCCTTGATTTAGTGAAACGTAGGATGTATTAGTCTTAAACTGATTATGTTTCATTTGCTCCTACCTCCTCCTCCCCCCCACCCCGAATTGTCTTACTACTTAATATGCATACAAAATTACAGCAAATTGATCTAATCTGAATTTGAAATAATCTTTGCATTAACCTTGCTTTCTTAAAAACCTTAGTTTTCAACACCACCTTTTATGACCTCAAACTTAGTCTGAGACTCTGCATTTCAGTCTTAAGGGAATCTTCACATTTTTCCTGTTATACAGCTAGGAGTCTGTGCTTTCGCCATTTCTAGACCTGAGATAAAAAAAAAAAAAAAAAAAGAATTGTTTATAATAGGAAAGAGTTTCATTTCTTTATAAAAACAACTGCAATATTGATACACGTTACGTTCTGAGGATGAGGCACATTTGAACTTCCAGAATTCTTGATGGGCACCTGCATTTGTCCCAGTTTTATGCAAAAAGCTCATGTTCTTGACCAGACATTCAGTTTTGTAAGAGAAATCTGAAATTTGGTAACCCTTCCATAGTTTCACATGCCAAAACAACACTTCTTGTTGCCTTTGGAGTCTATTTAATTACAATCAGCTCGGCTTTTGGTCTGTCTGCCTCTGAAGTAGAACAGATACTTATTAAAATTGATTTGTGGATAAGAGTGCCTCCTTCAGGTCACTGCTTGTGGTTCTGCTTAGTGAACCTCAAGCTATTTCAGAAAACCTTAATGACTTTCAAGAATTTTGATCATTTTCATACACATTTTGCAGTGTTGAACAGCTACCCCTTCCCACATGCCATTGACTGTTCCCTGGTTCAGGAGAGCATTGTTATCCCATGTAGGACTAATGCAGTGCAATGGAGGAAGCCAAACACCAGAAATACTCAACGTAAATGGTTTACAGATTACGAATGGGGTGCAGATTCTTTCTCACCATCTAGGAAAATAAATGGTGGCATTCATTTTCAGGCTGTTTGCAACATCAGAGAAAACCCACAGTTTTATGGGTCACAGGAAATGTTTATCAGCTCTTGGAACATCAAATATTGGCTGTCTTCAGACACAGCACTTCAGTAATTAAAAACTTCATTTAGCAGTTCAAAAGACAATGTGGCATCACAAGCAACTTCTACTGTATAACTGCATACCGTATCCTTGCTGCTATGACAGGCCATACCTTTTCTGGGAAGCCATTTTAGAATTGGAGCAAATGAAGGCAGTTTACCTCTATCCTGTTTTTTTGTCTCAAATCTTTTAAAAATTCCATTTACACTTTGTGATTTTTTTTTTTGTTTGGTTGTTTTTTTCCTGATACTGAGAAAAAAACACATTCTGATTTAACCATGAGAGTCCAGGAGCTGGGTGGGATTCTTGGGCTAGATCTGAAGCCCCTATACTTCCAGCCATTCCCTGGCAGCAAGGCAATTTCTATAAACTTCAAGTACTCACCAAGTGTATTGTTTCTAGGGCATCAATTCAGTTCTATCATAACAGCTAAAATTATAGTTACAAACTACTTTCCAAATTTCAAGTGTGTGAGCTTTTAATTTATGCTGAATGCTTGCTCCATTTCACCAGCTTGTTTTTCAGAAAAAGAAATGGAAGCAGATCCTTCTGCAACACTCCTTCCTCGCTCACCCACAAAGTAATTTGCAGACATCCATAATAAGGGAGCATGGAAACCAAAACCAATTAATTGCAAAATAATTGAAAAGCCATTAAAGTGATCTGCAGAACCTTATAAATAAAAGGCAATTAAAAAAATGGAAGCATGACATTTGTAATTAAATCTTATATGATACAAGTTTACATTTGTTATTCCATAAAGCTTTCAGATTAATTATTATGCCTGATTTTTGGAGAAGTGTACTGATTAAAAAGGGAAGAAGAAAGAAATCTTGTTTTCCTCTTAGGAAATATACCTGTCTTGATTACAAAAGCAAGAGTTTACTTTTAAACCTCAGTTCTCATGAGCTAAAATGCTCCATCTTTTCTCCACCTACTTCTTCAATGCCTCTTGCATAAGAATGTGGTGATTGTTCTGGCTATGAACATTAAAAGGGTAAATTGAATTATACCTGTTCTGCAGAAGTTAATATACTTTTAAGTCTGTTCCACATACAGCCAGCTGCTTTCCATGTTCCTAATCTAAAAATCACCTTTCGCTTATTGCAGTGATTATTACAGATAAACTTGCAAAAAGAGTTATTTTCCTTGGTTGTGTGTTCTCCCAAGATACCTGAATTAGTAACCTCTCAGACAGTTCTGTAGGCTCTCAACTTTTGGTGAAAAAATCTTTAGCTATTTTTCATTAAAAAATATTCAGAGAAGGCATAGTTTTCTTGAATCAAGAAACTAGTGTGGATAGGACAGTTTCTGGCTATAACATTTGAGCAGCTGAACGTGAATTTAACATTTTCAGAAATGCTCCAGAGCCTTAGGAGCACAAAGGTGGGCTGACTTTTGGGGGTATTTTGCTGCTGTAAAGTACTTGACAGTTCATGTAGCACAAGCACTGCTTAGTACTTAGAAGTATACTTTGCAGCTCCACTTTAAACTAGGCACGCTGATAACTTTGAAATGATTCACTATGAAACCTCTAAGCCCTTGAATAGCTTGGAAAAATGCAATACCTCTCTCACCATCTAAAGAAACCAAGAACCACTCAAAGGACTTTCCCACAAAGATGCTCACTCGGAGTTAGGTTTCTCCAGTGCTCTGACATTAGGAAAAATTAAGCAGTAATTCATAATTTCATTATCTCAGTATGATGTGCACATGCCTACCATCCCTCTGAGGTGTGAGCACAAAGCAGGTACCTGCTGCTTTGCCCACGATGGTCAGTGCTAGTGGAAGTGCTCCAAATGACGAGTACTACTGCACTTGACTCTGTAAAAAGGCAGACTATGTAAACCTTCTTCAATGGCTGAAATATAGAAAAGGACTGGGTATCCACCCCTGGTGCTTAATCAATGCTAATTTAAGACCATTTTTAGATGCAAGAGGCTTAGTTTATGTAGGTTCCCCTCAAAGTCTCTTTTTACAAAATAAATAATATGTGTGAATTACAAACTGAACAGGATTCTCTCACCCATCTCCACAAAAAACAGTGATGTTAGACTAGTTGTTGTAGGACAACAGTTGTGTGACTATTTAGCTTCTCCCCACTCCAAGGTTGTATAGCAGACAAGTGCTATACAATATTAACAGTGCTGCTTCCACAATCCTAACAAACAGATGTTTCAGGCTTATAGTAGAGGCTATTTTTAAGCCACTGTACAGTAACACTAGTAAGTGATTACACCAGGATGTGAACAATTCTTTAACTTACCATGAAAACCTAGGACTCATTTTGAAACAGTAACCGAAGAGCTAGAAGAGCAGCAGAACAACAAACATGAACCTTTCAAGACATCTCTGTGCTTTGTATTTCTACAGACTATATGACAATAAAGCAATTTCCCAGCACATGTATGTTAAATATGGTCATCAGCACTGCTTGCTTGTACAGTCAATTTCAAGTCTCTATCTGAGGCTGAATTTGAAATCTACTGGAGCAGCTCCTAAATACACCCAGAAGAAACTAACCCTGTCGTGTGAGCACGCACAGGCTGGAGCTAAAGGCATCATCTCTGAAAATGATGGGAAATACAAGTTTGAAGGCAATCTTCTGACTGGCATAGTCTTCTTGGAAGTGAAGAACATCCAGCCAAGGAACAGGGAACTCTACGCATGCCAGGCAGCACGCCTAATACCACCTCCATACCTGGAAGCAAGCAGCAATGGAACATATGTATATGGTAGGATTTTGCTAACCTCCATTTACAAGACCTTCTCCCCAACATATAGCTAAAACATGGGGTGCTTGCACAAGAGAAAAAATTGCAATTATTTGGCGGCCAATGAATGAAAGATAAATTCACCATAATCTTAAATCTTCAAACCTGCGACAGTAGCCATGGATACTAAAATCCTGTGTTTATCCACAGGCTGAGATCCAGCGTGACCATGAATAATTCCCAAGTTTGCCCACGGTCCTATACGTTGCTCCTGTTTTGGCACAAAGGTGTCCTCTAGTCATGGGCTTATAGCAGATGGAAGCCCTGTGGCTGCTAGAAATTTGGCACTGGCAAAATGGCAGACAAATCATGTATTTCACGTACCGGTTCACTGAAAGTGACTTATTTATCAAAGCAGCAAAAGTTTACATCTTGGAAACCAAATCCTTTACTCCCTGCCAAATCAGAAAATGATTGCATACATAGAGCAATCAACTTAAAGCTTGCAAAGGTGTCCAGAGCTCTGGTGAAGTCTTTCCTTTTTACTACTACAAAAGTTTAACAAGGTGCTCTGAAACAAAAGGGACTTCTAAAGAAAAGGTGTGTGTACTTGCTATTTAGAGACATTGATTTTTTTACAACATTCCTAACACAGGTGTGCATTTTCACCTCCGTTCCACTCTGTGGGTCTGACTTGGCACAATGAAACCTCTTTGCCCTTCCTGCTCTTTCCTCCCTAGTTCCTGATTTTGGGCTCTGCTCGTAGCTAGAAACATACTTTGACCTAATTTTAGGAAAGTGTACCAAAAGTTACCTGCACTGGAACCCAGTTTTGAAGTTGTGCTACTTTCTGTTTAGGAGTAGAAGACGTATCACGAGCCTCTTCTAAGACATCAGATGAGTTTGTCATCTGCATTACGGTTGTGGTAACCTGTGCAACTGCCATAGTTGCAGCCATGTTTGTTCGTGCAAGGGTAAGTGTTTTGCTTTAAGGTTATGTGTGTCCTGAGTAACAGAGTGATATTTTATTGGCAACAAGATTCTCTTCACATTGAATTTTCTCCGTATGTGAAGGGGGCAGTGGGGTGGGGAAAAAACCAAAACGCCTCACCCAAGGTCTCAGCTCACCTTAAAAAAAGGGGGCCTATTAAGAAATTTTTGAAGCACCTGTTTTTATCCATATTGCTAGGGTGGAATAAGGAAGTAGGAGATCTTCAATCACATCTAACTTTTCACAAGTTCAGTTAGGTTACAAATTAACTTTATTTTTGAAAATCTGTGTTAATACAGGTGTGATTTACAAGTATAGGTTCACTGGTTTGGGGTTAGATACTTAGGAAACTTTCTTGTAATTTGCATCTGAAAGGAACATTGTATGGCCTCAACATGCTTCCCTTTGTTAGAGCGCTACTAACCTGGGACTCAGATGTAAACTGTATTTCTGAATTAACGTTGTCTCCTTTAGTGCAATTCATTCCTCTCTTCTCTGCCTCAGTTTCCTCTGTGGAATGAGAGGCAGAAATGACAGCTATGCAAATATTTTAAACCTCATGAATGGAGAGGCAGATTAAAAAAGAAAAACAACAAAACCCCAGCAATTACTAGGTGCTCAGGACACTCACCAGAGCATTCTGCTGCAGATGGGGGCATCCAGGTAACAGCAGCACCTCACCACCTCCTCGTTCTTGCCTAGTACCTTGCAGGACACATTGAAAAACAGAAATATGCACCCAGATGATTATATTACTTGAAAATATATTCAAATTGCAGAGCCCAGATGTATAAGTTTCTTCATTTAGCTGAGAAAGAAACATCATCAAAATACTGAAAGAAAGCAAAAATTCTTAAGGACTTTTATGCGAGATGATACCCAGATCACAAAGTCTCTGGTGGATTTAATATCATCGGGAGAATCTTCCCAAGTTTAAAATGGACACATTTGAGTGACAGCCATTATGAAGAAAATGAGAAAGACACATCATCAAAATACTGAAAGAAAGCAGAAATTCTTAAGGACTTCTATGCGAGATGATACCCAGATCAAAAAATCTCTGGTGGATTTAATATTGTCGTGGTTTAACCAACCACGCAGCCGCTCACTCACTCCCCCCCCCACAGTGGGACGGGGAGAGAATCGGAAGGGTAAGAGCGAGAAAAACTCGTGAGTTGAGATAAAGACAGTTTAATAAAACAGAAAAGGGAGAATAATAATGATAATGATAAAATATACAAAATAAGTGATGCACAATGCAATTGCTCACCACCCGCGCTGACCGATAACCAGGTAGCGATCGGTACTTCCTGGATCACGCCTACCATTCATATACTGAGCATGACGTCACATGGTATGGAATACCCCATTAGCCAGCTGAGCTGGCTGTCCTGATTATGTTCCCTCCCATCTTGTGTACCCAGCTCAGTCCTTGGGAGCTGTCCTTGGACTAGGAGGGTACTTAGCAACAACTGAAAACATCAGTGTGTTATCAACATTCTCCTCATACTAAATCCAAAACACAGCACTAGCAAGAAATTTAACCCTATCCCAGCCGAAACCAGGACAAATATCATCGGGAGAATCTTCCCAAGTTTAAAATGGACACATTTGAGTGACAGCCATTATGAAGAAAACTAGAGGCCATACACTCCCAGCTTCTTATCACGCTCCCAGTGCCTTATATCCATCTCAAGTTTTCTTGCGCATACTTTCAAGCAGTTCAAAAGCATTTATTTGGCATTTGTTATTGTGTCAGCTGCTTATTCCTGGTGTTATCTAATAGGATTAGGGGGATGCAGAAGGTGGGGATGCACTGCTCCTGTAATACTTTGGGAGATTAAATGTTTTCTTTGTAACATTTTAAAGTCTTACTTCATTTTGCACCAATTTATAATGGAATGATTTCTCCCCTGCCTTCCTTCCCCACCTCCTCCTATGTTTGAAAAGCACCATGTCACCTTGAAAAACAGCATGTGGGATCTAGACGAGAGGTGGGAGAGAAAAGCTTTCAGGAGCAGATTTGTGGTCACTGTGGGAATCAAAAGTGTAAATCTGAAAAGCATAGGATTAACTATAATCTCAGATTTCAATGCGAGGAGTAATGAAACTGTATGCTGTTCTACATTCTTGTTAAAAGTAAAACTATCTTTTTCCTCAGAAAGACAGTGGCAAAAACATCAGGCAAGATTTATTATTTTATTTCAGAAGCAATTCAAAAAGAGCCTGATACATTTGCAAGAATTCTGCCATTTATGTAGCTAGTCCCCTTTATTCTAAGAATAATAGTTTCTAACAAGTTGAACAGTGAGATATTAAGAAACCCCACTGCCTTCTAGTTAATTAGAAGCATACCAGCACAGGAGGCCATAGATCATCTACACAACTTCTTAAAGAAATTAAGATATATTACCTAACAATCCTGTTACAGCCTTGTTGATGTTCCTATGTCTGAATGCAATCTAACTGACAACAGATATGAGATACTGTTCTAGGTAAGGGCATACTGTTGCAACAGATACCTCTGAAAGCCTTCATCCCTTCCCTGAGCAGAGCATTTGGAGAGGAACAAAGAGCAGGGAGGGGAATATTTAAAGAGACATAAAGGCAAGGGCAGGTGCACTTCACAGGAGGCATTGCTTACTTTAATTCTGTCTCAGCTGCTTTCAGATACAAAGCAGAGTGCATTTACTTAGAAAAGTGGCCAGGCTTCAGTTGGCTTTCAGACTGGCTAGCAACTAAATAGGCTTGACCTACTGTGTGGAGGAATCTCTTTCTGTCATACTTAACCACTCGCGCAGGACACAAGTCATTGCTATCAGGAAGCAGCTTATTCCCACCCTGCAGACATATGCCAAGAGCTCTTAAAAGAAGTGAAACTAAACCTCAAGTGCTTGGCCAGAAGAGTTCCAGCTCCAGGTTGTGGTCAAGAAGGCTCAACTCTTTACTAAGTCACTGAATCTGTTAATACATGCATAGATTACTGTAAGAGAAAAAGAGCAGCTTTCAGTTATATGGGTTGGTTTGCATTTTAGCTTTAAATTTATCCTCCTTAGACTTTTCTGAATCTTAGCTCTTTCACCCTTTCTTTCCTGTTCTCTACCCTGTTTCACCTTTCCTTCCAAATGTGAATTCTGCTGGATTTTAACTTCTCGCTTTCTCAGTTATAATTTTGATCTACA